>NW_024879386.1:599639-720242 GCF_018340385.1 Cyprinus carpio | reverse complement strand
AAACTTTTAGATTTTTATGCGCCGAGTGTATAGATTTATATATATAAATATATCTTTTTTTTCTAATGTCGTGGAAATTCTAATTCAATAACAATTTGTAGAGACTGAGAATGAAACACCAAACAGAGTTTTGTCTTTGTATTGCTTTAATTCTCTGCAGAGAATGATCTGGTTTACACACAGCTTGAGTCTGTGTGCAAAGAGATAACACCACAGACACTCACAGCACACTTTTTATAGTATGTAAAAAGATACACTGAAGGACAGATTAAGACCTTTGAGCCAATCATGTTGCTCAGTGCACATCACCCCATAACACATGCACATCTCATGCACATAACAGGGTAGATGTCTGGTTACTCTCAAAACTACCAGTCCCTGGTAAACAGTTTCCCCTTAAATGTTGTTTTTCAACCTAAAGCAGTTATGTGCACAAGTTACATAAAATAACTCAATGTCCCTATGGACTATATACTACCTTGATCATTGTATGTTTAAGAAGATACTTAAATGAGATTAATGCAATCAATGCAAGATTAACAATATTAAAAATTTCCATAACACTAATTAAGTCATTTTTTGTCCAGCATAAATATAATAATAATATTAATTGTAATGTAACCACACTACAATCCATCACGCTCCCTAAGGTCACAAAACGCTGGACTTTTGATACTACCTAGGATAGCAAAGTCCACTAAAGGAGGTAGAGCTTTTTCGCATTTGGCTCCCAAACTCTGGAATAGCCTTCCTGATAATGTTCCGGGGTTCAGACACACTTCCTCTGTTTAAATCTAGATTAAAAACACACCTCTTTGGCCAAGCATTCAAATAATGCATCTCATAATTTTGGACTGCAGTTATATCTGATCAAATGTGCATTATTTTTCTTTAACTTGGGTTAAACTAATTAATTTCACTTGGCTGGAACAGCAGCTACGCTAATTATGTCTCTATTTGTTTCTCTGTTTTGCCACGGGATTTACATCCCGTGGTAACTAGGATTTACACAAGCTCCAGTCTGGATCCAGAACACCTGAGAAGAGATGATGCCAACCCCTCAGAGGACCTCAGGTGATGCTAACCCAGATACAACATACAGAACTACCACATTTTGCTATAAGTTTGATTTGCATAAATGCTGTTAATAGTCGTCTAATCGTCTGTTTGTTTACGTCTTTTATTGATTTTTCTGAACATTTCTGCCATATGCACATGAACTGACAGTCACCACTGATAAGCTACTACTAAATATTGTAGAAACTAAATTTTCTGTAACCAAACTTAAGATTTTCTTTCTTTCGTCTGTGGAACACACAAATAAACATTAAAATAATCGAAAACAATGTTAGTCTGATTTCTGGTGTAAAATTCGGTGTCTTGGTGTGGCTTCCAAGAAGGCCTTTTTAAAGCAGACCTAAACAAAATTTTAAGACCAGTTGAAAAATTGCAAGAATTTACATCGTGCACTGTTGGATCTCAAGGAGGTTCTAAGCAGAGCTTCAAAATGGAAAAAAAAAAAAGAAAAGAAATGGGAGTGATACAAAAAAATACATTTTTAGTAAGCAATTTATTGCAAACAACAATTAAACTGAAATAGACTGTTCTTCAGCTGATCAAAAGTTTAAGACCATAGCCCTAAAAAACCTGAAACCCCTCTCAAAACAGAAACAAAACTTTCAAAAAGGACTCTGCAATGAGTAGCTTCACTGTTCTTGTTGATCACTTCAAAAATTCGGGTCATGCTCAAGGTTAATTTGTGGAATTTCTTGCCTTCTTAATGAGGTTGGGACCATCAGTTGTGTTGTGCATGAGTCAGGTTGGTACACAGCTGACAGCCCTATTTGACAACTGTTAGAATGCATATTTTGGCAAGAACCAAGATGCTGAGTAAAAAGAAACAACAATCCATCATTACTTTAAGAACTGAAGATCATTAAGTCCAGAAAATGACAAAAACTTTAAATGTATCCACAAGGGCAGTCACAAAAACCATCAAGCACAAAACTGGCTCACATGAGGACCGGCCCAGGAAAGAAAGACCAAGAGTCACCTCTGCTGCAGAGGATAAGTTCATCTGAGTCAACAGCCTCAGATTTCACAAGTTAACAGCTCCTCAGATTAGAGCTCAAATAAATGCCACACAGAGTTCTAGTCGCAGACACATCTCTACATCAACTGTTCAGAGGAGACTGCGCACATCAGACCTTTATAATGAAATAACTACTAAGGAACAACAACTAAGGAAAGACAAGAAGCAGAGATTTGTTTTGGCCAAGAAACACAAGAAATGGACATTAGACCAGTGGAAATCTGTGCTTTGGTCTGATGAGTCCAAATTTGGTTAACCCTAACCCTAACCCTGTCATATGAAACAGTTGTGCAGCTGTGGTTGTTGTGGTTGCAGGGTTAGTTGTGCAGACTGAGTTGAAACATTGTTTCTTTTTCAGAGGCCCAGAGGAATGAGCCAATCACAGCGCAGCAGCAGCTCTGTCACTTAATATTGAAGCCGAAAATCCAAGAGGAATTTTAGGTTAAAGTCCTGTCCAGAGTATCAGCCAATAGCTTATATCAAAAAAATTTAAAATCAAAACAAAATTAATATATTATATTAAATAATACTTTATTTTATTTAGTAAAAAATTACATGCCATTTTTACAGTAAACCACTTTATACTTATATACATGTATATTTCTATCTATAATTTCCTCATTAATTAATTAAGTAAGTAATGAGTTTTATTTACCAACTGAATCAGCCAATCACAGCGCTTTGTCCCTATTGCTAATTATCCAATCAAATCTCAGGATGGACAGACATTAACAGAATGCATTACTGCAGATAGTACAGTGAAAATGGCACCTGTGAAGCCAGCACATCTTGAACGATTTGAAAAAAGAATAAGAACATTGAGGAGTCACCATGAAAAATGTGATAGGACCTACACAAACAATGTAAGTACATATTTTTATATTTCAATTTGATAGTGACTGTGAACTATGGCTGCACGCTACCATGTGCTCTCCTGCGTCTAGGCCTATGGCTAATTCTTGGCCCGCCACATTCTAATTTGTCCCACCACAAAAGCTAGGAAAGTCCCATCTCAAAATGAATCGAAAATTAGGCTTGTTGTGATATTTATAACCGTTTGATAATTATATGGCAAAAGTGGGAGTCACTGAGCAAAATAACTATACTAGCACCAATTACGTTTTCGTGTACTATATATTCAAAGTAATCTGAAGCCATTTCATAGCTTCATGTGAGGGACAGAAGAATATGTGCATCGATCATTTTTTTAAATTTTTTTTATTTTTTTTTGCATCGATAAGTTCACGGTCAGAATCTGGTCTTCCCTCCGCTGCAGCTGTCAATCATTCTCTGTTCAGCACTCAAACAGCGCATCGTGTTCGTTAACGATCGACAGTCAGCAAGGTAAAACTCTCCAATATGATATATTCCCATTATATACTTGATATGTAGATAAAAGGCTGTGGATTTGCATAAAATGACATTATCTTGCTATCCAAAATATCATTCATAATATGCTGCAAGATAGGGTCACTGCTCAAGTCCGAAGCAATATGGGAAAGCATTATATGCTCGAAAAGGACGTGAAAAATCTCAGCATCGTTATATAGCACAGAAAATCCGAGAACTAGGTTGCTTTGTGTTGGCAGCTAAGGAAATTGACAAAAAGATTAAAGGGCTCAAAGACTTGATAGGCTGTGAAAATTGGCTTCTCCCTCAAAGCAGCAACCGAGGCTTGGATTGGACACTGTCTCATGGTGTCAGATATAATTTCTGAGAAGAAAACAAAGAAGTTTAAGGAACTTCTTGACAAAATGTGGTCAGATTATGGATCAACCAATGCTCACAGCTCCAAACAAAAAAAAAAAACAAACAATAAAGATATCCTTTAACAAGGAGCCATGTGTAATGTCTGGCAAAAAAATCTAGTCATACTCCACATTCCATACCAGATGGGGGCAGTATGCCTCAATAAAGTGAATTGGTCTACTCTAGAGTAACAACCAGAAACTGCATAGTCTCTATGCTCCGCCCCTACCTTCACAACAACCCTAGAGCCATAGCCGAAGCCTAAAGGACGTTTTGCCTCCAGAGGAACGTTGGGTGATGTCAAGTGATTTTGAAACATGACATCTTCAAGCTATTCCCCTTCACCTTTACCAGTGAATATGTTCATATTCGTTTGTTCATATTACATTTTGAGTTGTATATACACATTATTTGAATTAAATTAATTTTGACAGACAGCATTCTGTCAACATCATTGGTCAACATCAGACAGCTGATGTTGACCAAGCTAGCGCCAACCAACGTAACCAGAGCTGCCAACTCTCAAGCATTCACCGTGAGACACACGCAATTGACTCTTTTCACACGCTTTCAAACAAACTTGACCGCTCTGAATATAGTGAGTGAGTGCGCGCGCGGGCCGGGGCGCTCTCTCTCTCGCTCTCTCTCTCTCGGGTTCATTATCATCGAAGACATTTCAAGCTTCTTAGGTAATGTTACATTTTAGCATCAGCTTGGTAGAGACGGGCTTTGGTAGATAACAGGTGAAAACCGGATCGGATCTGTGGGTAAAATATAGCTAGCTAATTATCAAACGCAGCTACGGTTAGCCATCGCTAACATTAGCACGTTTATCGAACAGCCTTCGATACATTTTCCATCCTACAACCAACCCAAAAAAAACACGCCAACCTAAAAAACCAGTGGTTCTCAACCTGCGGCCCACGGGCCGCATGCGGCCTGCCACGAATTCAAATGAGGCCCACCATGCTGAACACAAATTAAAAAATAACTTTCAGTTTTACAAGTCATTTTAGTTTTTACATTAATTTAAAAATTTAGCTACTAAAGAATATATAAGCTATAGCCTAATGTTTATATGTAAAATTCTTTTGTTTTTCATATATTATTTTCAGACATGAGCAGACCTACTCACATAACGTTCCGCATTTTATGAACACATACAAGCGCGCACTTTGGCAGAATTCAATTCAAATAGTCATCAACAGCCATTAGTTCGGTAAAATTGAGCATCAGAATTGACAAATTTGTTTTTAAGGGAGTAAAAAGAAGTGTGGAAATGTCAGTGAATGCATACAAACAAGAATAGTCACAGTATCAGCAGTGAAGGAGAGTGCTGGATTTTCGGTTTGCGCCGTAACTCACTTGAAGAAGTTCAGGCAAATTGAGAACCACTGTATAAAACAAACTTCTAGCGAAATACTAACAGCATCTTACTTACCAATCCAAAAGAAATGTTGCAAGTTCGGAGTCGAACCTCATTTCTTTCCACAAGTCCATCAGTTGTCTCCAGCGATGGAAAGCAGTGCCGATGTTTACTCTGGTTCGGCTCCTTTTCTTATCGGATTTGATTTGTGATTCCGAGCGCGGTTGGTTCCCTGTGTTTTCCCATCCTTCCGCTCTCTTCCCTGAACTGAAATTAAGTAGTGGGCTGTACCTTCCACACGATTGACATCAGGTTCAAGTACCGCCCACAAGCCGTGCGAGTTATTCGTGTATTGCAGGTTGGCTGGTGGTTATGTTGCCCGCATACCGCCTCCCATGGCCGAAACTGGTATTACGACACCTGTCGGGCCGAGGCTAGTAATGCTAATGCTAATTAAGGTTGATATCTCTGCAGCACTATAACTTGACATTTTTTTAATGACATCATCGCCCTTATTTCTTCTCATTCTCTTGATGCGTGTAGGTCATTTTTGGGATATTTTTACCTCAATTTTTACACATTCAACCTTTAACCAAAGATATTGTTACATTGCAGAACTATCTTAGGAAAATTGAGGATGAGGCAAAAAATGACTTGAGACAGAATGTAACCGTTACAGCATACAAAAGACTAAGTGAGAGTCTTCTGGCTCAAGTCATCGTCTTCAATAAAAAGCGCGAAGGAGAAGCCTCTCGGATAACACTGGACATGTACCTTAAGGCTGACACTGTCCAAGTTAATAAAGACATTTAGCAGACATCGGATATATGACTTTCCCGGGGCATTAACTTTTCCTCTTGGGCTACCTACTTTATCACATCTGTAAAAGACATGCAATCTCTGGGCTGGGAGTTGGGATAAGACGTCCCTCTCCTGTGAGACGTAGCCCCTCCCCTATCCACTCTCACTGCATTGCACTCTCACTGCATTGCACTGTCAGGGCAGGGACAGGAGCAGAGACAGGAGCAGAGACAAGAGCAGAGACAGGGGCAGATACAGGAGCAGAGACAGGAGCAGAGACAGGGGCAGATGCAGGGAAAGGAGCAGAGACAGGAGCAGAGACAAGAGCAGGGACAGGAGCAGAGACAAGGGCAGAGACAGGGGCAGATACAGGGACAGGAGCAGAGACAAAGAGCAGAGACAAGAGCAGGGACAGGAGCAGAGACAGGGACAGGAGCAGAGACAAGAGCAGGGACAGGAGCAGAGACAGGAGCAGGGACAGGAGCAGAGACAAGAGCAGAGACAGGAGCAGGGACAGGAGCAGAGACAGGAGCAGAGACAGAGACAGGGGCAGATACAGGAGCAGAGACAAGAGCAGGGACAGGAGCAGAGACAGGGGCAGGGACAGGAGCAGAGACAGGAGCAGGGACAGGAGCAGAGACAGGAGCAGGGACAGGGGCAGATACAGGGGCAGAGACAGGAGCAGAGACAGGGGCAGATACAGGAGCAGAGACAGGAGCAGGGACAGGAGCAGAGACAGGGGCAGATACAGGGGCAGGGACAGGAGCAGAGACAGGAGCAGGGACAGGAGCAGAGACAGGGGCAGATACAGGAGCAGAGACAGGAGCAGGGACAGGAGCAGAGACAGGGGCAGATACAGGGGCAGGGACAGGAGCAGAGACAGGAGCAGGGACAGGAGCAGAGACAGGAGCAGGGACAGTGGCAGAGACAGGAGCAGGGACAGGAGCAGAGACAGGAGCAGGGACAGGAGCAGAGACAGGAGCAGGGACAGGGGCAGATACAGGGGCAGGGACAGGAGCAGGGACAGGAGCAGAGACAGGGGCAGATAGAGGAGCAGGGACAGGAGCAGAGACAGGAGCAGGGAACAGGAGCAGAGACAGGGACAGATACAGGAGCAGAGACAGGAGCAGGGACAGGAGCAGGGACAGGAGCAGGGACAGGAGCAGAGACAGGAGCAGGGACAGTGGCAGAGACAGGAGCAGGGACAGGAGCAGAGACAGGAGCAGAGACAGGGGCAGATACAGGAGCAGGGACAGGAGCAGGACAGGAGCAGAGACAGGAGCCAGGGACAGTGGCAGAGACAGGAAGCAGGGACAGGAGCAGAGACAGGAGCAGAGACAGGGGCAGATACAGGGGCAAAGACAGGAGCAGGGACAGGAGCAGAGTTTTTTTTTTTCGAGCCCTGAACATTATTGGTGCATTATAAACTGTAGTTTACTCTATTTGCAAATAAATTGACAATTTGACAATAGACATGCCATTAAAAAGCATTAAATTAGACTTGCTGATAGAACCCTGTACATACTATGGAGCTTAGAAAAACATTTTGTTGTACTGATTTTATCCATTTTTAATTTAAATTAAAGTGTTATCCATGTATCCCTTTATTGACCATGGAAAAAATGTATTTAAAAAAATAAGGTGAGGACCAAACAACAACCCCAGGTTCTCCCCTGAGAACAAGTGTTTTTTCAGTGTCTGATGAGATGTACGACAGCGCAGAAGATGACAGAGAGGATGGAGTTGCACAGAAGAAGTCCATCACTAAACCCCCTGGGAAAAGGCGCATGAAAAAGCACACTGATGGTAAAGAAAGTTCTAGTTTTTTTATTCATTCTTTAAAAACACGATATTGGCTTTATTTCATGAGCAGCTTTAATCCATATTGACAACACTGAGGGACATCAACCACAGTCTCCTCCTGCTGCTGTCAGAAGCTCTGATTGGACAACGTACTGCTTCATCCCAAACATTTTAAATCGGACGATTAAGAGAGAACTGAATTGTTATACTGTTGTTGGATAGCAGGTGTACAGTTCAAATGTAAAGCCTTAAAGAAGAAACTATATTAATTATGATAATTTACATGTAACAAGTGGTAACAGGGTTCTGCAACGCACTAATGCAATAGATATTAATTAGTAATAAAGAACAGTGAGTTAACGACGACATGCTTTAACTACATTAACAGGTGTATAAGTAAGATCTGAGATTTACTTAAATGAGAAGCAGTCCTTATTTTTGACAGTCAGTTAGCCTGGATGCCTCAGTCTTCTTATAAGTAGCTCAAATGTTTTTGTGTTTTTTCAGTGTCTGATGAAATCTCTCAAAAAACAAAAGATGACCGAGAGGATGGAGTCGCACAGAAGAAGTCCAACACTAAACCCCCTGGGAAGAGGCGCATGAAAAAGCTCACTGATGGTAAAGAAAGTTCTAGTTTTTTTTATTCTTTAAAAACAAGATATTGGCTTTATTTCATGAGCAGCTTTGATCCACATTAACAACACTGAGGGACTTAACAGAGTCTGGTTTGGAGCAGGTTTTTTATTGGATCCAGTGGTCTCTCACAGATCCTATTTTTCTTTCAGCTGATTTTCAATTACTAAAAAGTTTGTATAAAGTATATAATATATAATTTAAAATTTGATGTTTTTGTTTTTTATTTATATTTTCATATATTATATGCATGAATTAGATAGGGTAAGCTGGCAAAAAATATAATCATGAGTTTTCAAAATCTGGGCTGTAACTGAAAACAAATGTGCTATATCTGATTTTTGGCATGATTGCCTAATTGCTAAACGGTAGTTCTGAGTTTATTTATGGAGCTATCCCTGGTTTAGTCCTGAGTTTTGCCTTAGTTTGATCCTGACCTGACATTCTTGTCCTGGTTTAGGTCTAGTTTAGTTCTAGATTTAACACTGGTTTAGTGCTGTACCATTACATTGGATTCAGTTTAAGTGGGTCTACTTAGCCCACTCTTATAGATAAGGGTAAAAGGTGCAAATTTTTTCAAATGTTAATCAATGTTTAGTGTCATAAGATGGTAGCTGAGTTAAACACATGTAACTGTGAGATATTCACATTTTAGAGATTTTGCTGAGCTGTGTTTATTTTTCCATTAGATATTCAAAAAGGGAAAACAAAGAGACCATGGAGTGAAGAGAAGAGCAGTGCAGTCGAGAGAAGAATGGGCAAGTTTATAGCTCTGAGAAAGGTACCTGGGAAAGAAGCCTGCATGCTGTGCATTACACAGGAGTCCCCAGCACTGAAGACCAGGACATGGAAGGATGTCAAGTATTTTGTTTACAATGAGATCATTAGAGTCAAGAGAAAGCTCTTTTAAAATGTTTGTAAACAGAGTTAATTTTAGTAAATTTAAATTTTATTTGCTCAGATCTTAATGCTACTCAATGAAAATCTGTTTAGCAAGTATAAACTACAATTTTTGATTTTGGCTTGGATTCTGTGTTTGCAGTTTACTCCTTATAAAACGAATGGGAAAGCACATTAAGCTGTAGGAATAAAGAAAGAATACCTACACAAAAAGATTTGTGTAGTTTACATTCAGTTTACAAACATCTAATTGCATTATGAAGGACCCCTTGCAGGGTTTACGTTTGTTTTGGTTCTAAAATATGACAATAGTCAGTATGGTTGTATAGCAAAGGTGTTAAAACGTTGAGGCATTAATTGAGCTTCAGTTTCAAGTAATTGTACTCTAAGGTAGAAGTCTAAAGGTGCCATCAAAAAAATCAAGTAAGAAAACAACAGTATGGAGAAACATACTCAAATTACAATAAATCACAATATTACTTCGTCCCTGTATTTAATTTACAAGCTTAGCTTTTCAACTTCCCAACTTTCCCTGATATAGATTAGTTGTCAAAAAAGGATAAGATACTAATCAATAATAAAACTAGTTTATAAATTAAATGTTCATTTTGGGAAGTATCAATACCATTACTTTATAATTATGGTATCAATACACTGGTATGATATCATCTTAACCCTTTTTTTATAGATTTTTAACAAAAGACATAATAGGAATTATTTTAACCCATTTGATCCCACCGGTCACAACTGTTACCACAACTTTTTCTCACATATTTTGGTGTGGTATTAAAAAGCAACTCTTCTTATGAAGCACATGTTCATTTATAATGCAAATTTAGGATGTCTGCATGAGGTCTGGGCAGGTCTAACATTTCTGTTGTTTGGTCATGTGACCACACACATTTATATCCAGGTAGTGCCATCCTAAAAAAAAGTTGACGCCAAAGCTAAAAAAAAAAAACAGTTATTTTTTCTAAATTAAAAAGTTAATTTTTGAATATCTCATTCATTTTTTCCACACATTATCTGTCTGACTATTTGTTTATCTGTCTGTCTGACTATTTCTTAATACATCTGACTATCTGTTTATCTGTCTGTCTGACTATCTATCAGTCTGACTATCTATCTATCTGTTTATCTGTCTGACTATCTGTTTATCTGTCTGACTATCTGTTTATCTGTCTGTCTGACTATCTATCTATCTATCTGTCTGTCTGACTATCTGTCTATCTATCTGTCTGACTATCTGTTTATCTGTCTGACTATCTGTTTATCTAACTATCTGTTTATCCGTCTGACTATCTGTTTATCTGTCTGTCTGACTATTTGTTTATCTGTCTGACTATTTATCTGTCTGACTATCTGTTTATCCGTCTGTCTATCTGTTTATCTGTCTGTCTGAATATCTTTATCTGTCTGACTATTTGTTTATCCGTCTGACTATCTGTTTATCTGTCTGTCTGACTATTTGTTTATCTGTCTGTCTGAATATCTTTATCTGTCTGACTATCTGTTTATCCATCTGTCTTAACAACCTTATCTTTCACACCATCTTTAAATCAATAAAACACAAATGTCTTATCTGTCTGAATATCTTTATCTGTCTGACTATCTGTTTATCTGTCTGTCTTACCATTCTTTCAACCTTCTTACCATCTCATCATATGTCTATCTGACTATCTGTTTATCTGTCTGTCTGAATATCTTTATCTGTCTGACTATCTGTTTATCCATCTGTCTGAATATCTTTATCTGTCTGAATATCTTTATCTGACTATCTGTTTATCTGTCTGTCTGACTATTTGTTTATCTGTCTGTCTATCTGTTTATCTGTCTGACTATCTGTTTATCTAGCCTGACTATCTGTTTATCCGATCCGTCTGTCTATTCTGTTTATAATGTCTGTCTGACTATTTGTTTATCTGTCCCTGTCTGAATATCTTTATCTTCTGACTATCTGGTTTATCTGTCTGTCCTAATATCTTTAAATGTCTTGCTATTTTTGTTATTTTGTTTGACTGAGGTGTTTATCTGTCCTGTCTATTTATTGTTAATCCGTCTGACTATCTGTTTATCTGTCTGTCTGAATATCTTTATCTGACTTTTAATTTATCTGTTGAATAATCTTTAAAACGTCTGAATACATCTTTATGAACGTCTGTTATCAGTTTATCTGTCTGTCTGACTATTTGTTTATCTGTTCCATTGCTCAAGGTGTTTTTATCCATCTGACTATCTGTTTTATCTGTCTGTCTGTCACTGCTCCTTTATCTGGATCTGAATATCTTTATCTGTCTGACTATTTGTTTATTGTCTGTCTGTCTGTTTATCTATCTATTTATCTGTCTGTCTGACTATTTGTTTATCTGTCTGACTATTTATCTGTCTATCTGTTTATCCGTCTGACTATCTGTTTATCTGTCTATCTATTTATCTGTCTGTCTGTCTATTTGTTTATCTGTCCGTCTGACTATTTCTTTTCTGTCTGAAGATATTTATCTGACTATCTGTTCTATCTGACTATCTGTTTTATGAAAAATCCGTCAACTATCTGTTTTAAGTGTCTGTCTGCCATATTGAAGAGAATCTGTCTGACTATTTATCTGTCTGACTATCTGTTTATCACATCTGTCTGACAGCGATCCTGTCTGACAGCTGTTTCAACCGTCTGGCCTACTGTTTATCTGTGTCTGACTATTTGTTTATAACTAAACTGACTATCCATTTATCTGCTATCCATCTGAGAAACATCTTTATCTGTCTGACTATCTGTTTAGTCCAATCTGACTATTTACGTTTTATCTGGAATGTCTGAATATCTTTATCTGTCTGAATATCTTTATCTGACTATCTGTTTATCTTCCTACTACTTGACTATTTGTTTATCTGTCTGTCTATCTGTTTATCCATCTGACTATCTGTTTATCTAGCCTGACTATCTTATCCTTATCCCTATTTCTATATCTTTATCCCTCCGTCTGACTATTTATCTGACTATCTGTTTATCTGACTATCTGTTTATCCGTCTGACTATCTGTTTATCTGTCTGTCTGACTATTTGTTTATCTCGGAGACACGGTGTCTGTCTATCTGTTTATCCGTCCACGTCTCTCATCGTTTATCTGTGTGTCTGACTATTTGTTTATCTATCTGACTAAAGTTTATACGAGTCTGTCTGAATATCTTTATCTGGCTGACTATCTGTTTAGGTGTCCTGTCTGAATACGCTTTAACTGTCTGAATATCTTTATCTGACTGACTGTTTATCTGTCTGTCTGACTATTTGTTTATCTGTCTGTCTATCTGTTTATCCATCTGACTATCTGTTTATCTAGCCTGACTATCTGTTTATCCGTCTGTCTATTTGTTTATCTGTCCGTCTGACTATTTATCTGACTATCTGTTTATCTGACTATCTGTTTATCCGTCTGACTATCTGTTTTTTCTCGTCTGTCTGACTATTTGTTTATCTGTCTGATTATAAATGTCATATCTGATCTTATCTGTTGGTCCGAATGTCTATCTGTTGCTGTCTGTCTAATTATCTTTAATCCCGTCTGACTAGAATTTATCCGTCTGTCTATCTGTTTATCTGTCTGTCTGACTATCTTGTTTATCTGTCTGACTATTTAACTGTCTGACTATCTGTTTATGACCGTAAGTCTATCTGTTTATTCTGAAAGATCTGTTTATCAATCTGTCTGAATATCTTTATCTGTCAACTATCTGTGGGTTATCATGTCTGATATCTGTTTATCTGTCTGTCTGACTATCTGAATATCTTTATCTGTCTAACTATCTGTTTATCCATCTGACTATCTGTTTATCTGTCTGTCTGAATATCTTTATCTGTCTGAATATCTATGTCCTGTGAAGAACTGAGAGGTTAACAGGTCTCCTTATCTTTCTGAGTATGGTTTATCTGACTTCGAGGTTTATCTGTCAATCCAAACTATTTGTGTTCATCTGTCTGTCTATCTGTTTATCCATCTGACTATCTGTTTATCTAACGCTGTGACTATCTCTTTGATTACTGTCTATCCAAATTTGACAATGTCTGTCTCGACTATTTGTTTATAATTGTTCTATCTGTTTTCTGTCTGTCTGAATATCTTTATCTGTCTGACTATCTGTGGTTATCTAGCTTCTGAATATCTTTATCTGTCTAGACTATTTTTACAATATCCGTCTGACTATCTGTTTATCTGTCTGTCTATTTGTTTATCCGTCTGACTATCTGATCGAATCTTTAATTTGTCTGACTTCAGGCCTGATACGCTACATCTGGTTATCTTTACTGTCTGAATATCTTTAGCTGTCTGAGTGTATCTGTTTGTCACCATACTGACTATCTGTTTATCTGTCTGTCTGAATATCTTTATCTGTCTGAATCCATGAATTTATACTGTCTGACATCTGTTTATCTGTCTGTCTGACTATTTATCTGTCTATCTGTTTATCTGTATGTAATCCACTTTAATCTGTCTGACAACTATTTGTTTATCTAATAATGTCATATCTGTTTCTTGAGCTATCTGTTATCATATCTGAATCTGTCTGAAGGATCTTTATCTGACTGAAGACTGGATAATGTTTGAAAATTCTGTCTGACTATCACAGGAATAAATTACAAATCTGTTTACTCTGTCGTGTCTGAAAGTTTTGAGAATTACTGAAATATTAGTTTTTCTGTCTGACTGCTGTTAAACTGTCTATCTGTTTATCTGTGATGTCTGAATATCTTTATCTGTCTGACTATTCATGCATCTGTCTATCTGTTTTTATCCGTCTATCTACATGATCATGTCTGTCTGAATATCTTTATCTGTCTGACTATTTGTTTATCTGTCTCTGCTATCTGTTTGGGCGTGCTCTCTGTTTATCTGTCTGTCTGAAATCTTTATCTGTAGCAACTATCTGTTTCATCTGTCTGTCTGAATATCTTATCTGAATTATCTGTTTTTGTTTGTCTGTCCCGCCTATTGAGGTTTGACCACAAGTTCTTAATGGAATAGATCACTAATGTCATCTGTTTATGGACCCAAAATTTTTAACATTCTGGTGCTGGAGGCTTAGTTATCATTTTGTAAATGAGGTTTCCTGCTCCCCCCCGTGCTGGAAAATGCCATGGCAGAGCGCAAATCATCCAACAGTATTTAATTGTTTAATTCTGAGGAGCGTACAATTTAAATTAAAAACTATCTTCGAACCATCACACCGAAAAAGAACACGTGTAATGTCACTGCTCCAATTCCTCTGGAGCGCACATTTTAAATTACAAACGATCGTTGAACCGTCTCTTCGAGCCAGCATACATGAGTATTGCTTTTATTATATCTGTATAATTAAGATATGCAAATATTCAAACACAGCCTAAATGTTACATTTATTTGTTGTCTACAAACTGAACTAAAGTGTTTGCGATCTAATGCAAAATTTACCAGTGTAATTCTAGCTAACGTTGTCTTTTAAGTATGAAGATCAGAACGTTAAAACGTCTTCTGGTCAGGTAATGTTAAATGAAAAATATTTCAACATAACGCCAAAAGTTATAAGCCATAGTGAAGAGAAAATTACTTGAATGATGGTTGACATTTTAGCGCATATGAACAGACAGCGATTCCACTGTTAGGCCTACTGTTTAACATTAGTCCATTTTTGGGAAACTAACATAAACACACAAACCATCTTAAGTGCTATCCATTGACAAACACGGTATTGTTTACTTTGTTTATTACTACAGGAGCTGTTCTTTAGTGTAGCATGTCACATTACCGATCAAAAGCTTGGGGGTCAGTAAGATAATTTTTTTAATGAATGAATGCATGAATTTATACGTAATGTACATTAATAAATACACTATTCCAAGGAAGGACACATCAAATTGATCAAATATGACAGTTAAGATATGTAATCCACGTACAATATTTAAGCAGCACAACTGTTTTTTTGGCATTGATTATAATCAAAATGTTTCTTTATCATCAAATCATAATAACATAATAATTACCAAATGACAATGAAGACACTAAAAACTGATACTAAAAATGCTGAAAATTCAGCTTTCATCACAGGAATAAATTACAAATTGTAATACTATATATTAAATTATAATAATTTAAATATTACTGTTTATATTGTATTTTCGATAAAATACAATGAATGTTCCCTTGGAAAGTAAGTGAATTCTTTCAAAAACATAAATAAAAATCTTACAGACCCAAACTTATGAATGGTAGTGTATGTTATGCATGTGAATCTTTGCTAAGGTTGAAATAAAACAATTTTTCTTATATTGATTTTCTTTTATTTCTTTACTCAACAGGCTATGTTCTTACTCATAGCTTTCAGTCAGGTGAATGGAGCAGAGACCTGGAGGGCGAAACCTCCACAGAACTGCATGACAGGCCTGTCAATTTTCCATCTGTTTCAAACAACAAATATTACATTGCGTCTCAAAAAAAGGTAAACAAAATATGAAAGTAAAATGCATGTTTTGGGCACTTGTGATCCATATACAGCACCTGCAGCAGTATTTCAATCACTGAACTGTAGAGTATTCACTATAAGTACCTTAAAGTAATAAAATAGTAGAATTAAAAGATCAAATAATTTATACAGCTTATTGATGTTGCATACTATATACAGGTGTGCAGATGAGCCTAGAACATAAATGCAATGCCTAATGAAAAACTACGTTCTGTGTGTTCTAGGCTCATCTGCTTGCCTGCCTGTATATATAGTATGCATCATCAATAAGTTGTATATTGAGTTTGGCCTTGTTTTACCCTCCAGGTGGGTGTTCCTATAAAAACTAGCAATGAAGGTAAGCATACACTATTTTAAGTATTTTCTTGTAAACAATTGAATGGGTCTATTAATAAATCTATTAAATTTAATACAATTAAAGATTAAGTAACAGTAAAAAAGTAAGTAACACTTTCAGAATGTTTTCATTTGTGGAATTCACCTCAGATCAGCAACGAGAATACTTGTGCAAAAACAAAACTAAAATAACTTTATTCTACACATTTGTCTGTCCCGTCATTCTGCTACATTGTTTACGTTCAGCGGTTCCGTGTTTAGGTCCGAACGCAAGCTCAGTATTCGCCAGTAAAATGTTTATTTTTGTTTTGTTTTGGCAGACAAAAGTATTGTCGTTGCTTCATAACATTAAGGTTGAACCACTGTAGTCATGTTGACTACTTTAACAGTTTGTTTAACTACCTTCCTGGACCTCTAAAGGTGCAATGACAATGCTGCGTTCATGTGGATCAGATACCCTCGGATTTCATCAAAAAATATCTTAATTTGTGTTCTGTAGATGAATGAAGGTCTTATGGGTTTGGGACGACATGAGGGAGAGTAATTAATGACAGAATTTTCATTTTTGGGTGAACAAACCTTTTAAAGTCTCATTTGTTAACATTAGTTTATGTAAAGGTAACATAAACAATGAGCAACACATTTGATAAATTTTTATTATTCATCTTTACAAATGTCAGTTATAATAACATGGCTGTTCATTGTTTTTTCTCACTAACAAACATCAGTTTTTTTTTAGATTTCTGCAAACACACCAAACATGGATGACAAGAGTGAAGGACAAGGTTATGGCTCATCAATTTTAAACAGGACCTTTTGAGAAGACTGATTTCTCCTGTCTGCTCACTAGTCACTCTGGTCAGTCCCGGTCACAGGACCTTTTGAGAAGACTGATTTCTCCTGTCTGCTCACTAGTCACTCTGGTCAGTCCCGGTCTAGTCCTGTCATATCTGCTCTGTTCTCTGCCCAGTTTACCTGTGCCTGCAGTGCAACCCTCTCTGGTCCCGGATGTCTACAGGTTTTGGACTCATGCCTCAAGGTTTCTGCGCTTGCATCTCTCCTCTGGATTTGTTGATCTTTCCTGGACTTATTCTGGTTACCAATCTTTTCACCTGGCCTTTGACTATGCTCACCTGTCAGCCATGTACAGAGCCAATTTTGTTCAATAAATGTTGAATTATATAACCTTGTATGTCATTTTTACTCTTCAAAGTGTACATTTGCTGCAGGTGTTGATTATAATTGATTAATTTGTTGCCCATAAATAAGTATAAACAATATATTAAAAAAAAGTATTACATAGTGATCTAATGTCGAGTGATTAAAAAATAACCACAAAATATAACACGCAGAATGGGAAGTATTTACAATCTACTTAAAAAAAAAAAAAAAAAAACCGTCAGAACGTCATGTCACAGTTGCTCAAATTTGCGCTATAACATTGCTACAGGCCAGTGGTGCCTTACAATTCTACGTTGTCACAACGTTGTGGGCACGTACACCGCGACGTTGCCATAGTAGAACTGCAACGTGCCACAGACGTTTGCTGGGTTATCAATCAACATAATTTTCTTATTTTATATTGGTCTTCAAGTTCGAATCTTCAAATTTAAAGTGACTCAAAAAATCACAATAACGTCCTCACTTGGATGGTTAAAAACTTTTATGCATTTCTTAGTGTTTTTCTTTGTTTGATGTAGTGTATAGCTTCGAAGTGCCGTCTAGTGTCTAGAAATGGTAATATTGTCCCCTGAAAACAAGGGGAAAGGCATGCCCTCAGTTTGTAGGTATTTAATTAAGTCCTAACTTTGTAGGGTCTGCAAAAAAGTGTGTGTGTGTGTGTGTGTGTGTGTATGAAATTGGTAGACATTCCTTTTTTAGGATGCTGTACTTTAAACATAATTTTGAGAACTCAAAATACAAAAGTGACACAGATCCTTATTGGAAAGGGTTTTAACTATATTTTTCAAGTTTGTTTGATGAATCATAAAATAATATGGTCCATGTACCTGTGGAACAGTTCTTAAGATGCTAACAGTTAACTGACATTAGAGAACTAGTAACAATTACAAACACTACACACTAAAGAGACCTTTACACTAACTCTGAAAAAGACATGTTTCTGATCACCCGTGTGAACATGCAAAAACTTGCTCCAGGAGGCATGAGGACTCCAGATATGGACAGAGCAAAAACTGCAATGTCCACAATGTACCATAAGACAGAGTTACATGGAGACAGTGTCAAAGTACATACATGTGACCCTTGTTTATTGTCCCAAAGCCATTCTACTGTTTTGCTACATGCTTTGACCTAAATGAAAACTATGCACTTTTTTTTCACAAAAGAGTACATGCATTTAGGTCAGAGTATAAGTAGGCGAACTGGAACACACCAACCATTTCACTCAGATAGACACCACAGTAAAGAAGAAAAGGCCTGCATAGCTTCCATTTACAATGCCTCATATGAGAGCTTCAACCAGTGTATGATTTTAGGTATTGTGCAGTCCCCACATTTTGGGCTGGCCTAATGTTTACTCATGTTGTGATGATTTTTGTATTATTATTATTGTATTTTTGTTATTCATGTTGAAATATTAAAATGTTTAACCACACTGAGTGTCTATTTTGTATTTTTCATGTCTTCATAGTAAACCTTTGAAATTTCTAATCTAAGATCTGGTCTCCAGTCTAATTTTATTCTTTGTATATATTAATAATTTTATATTTCCCGCTCCCTGAGAACCTACAACTCCGATAGCTTATGTATTGCATTTGAGTATGCAGGTGCTACACACTGGATCACAATATGAACATGTACTCTGAATTTTTATTCTTAATATTTTTCATGAAGCTACTATTCTGACAACCAAACTTTACAGATTAAGTGCAATTAAACATAAGCATATATAAACAATAGTTTGCTCTTGATGTAAAGTGTAACAACAATCTTCAGGCCGCTGGGCTCTCTGCTGCCATTCCTTATAATACATAATATACATAACTAAAAAGCACTGGGTAGATTTTAATCATTGTAGGGTGTTTGTGTACACACACTGCCAACACACATTTCAGTTCAAACAACATGTTAAAGTGAACTTTGCCTCCGATGACCCCTTCAAACAAAATAAATCCACCAGAACATAAATGTGCATACAGTCCATACACTCTTGATGATGTTCACGCTATTTTACTGCAAACTGTTGACTCCAGTGGACAAATAAATTGAACATCGATTAAAAAAAAAAAACAAGAATAAACTACTGTCACTGTATATAATATTAGTGGTCGAAGGTAGCTCTTTCAATCTTTTCCCATTATTAATTTCCGATTAATCGTTTTTATTACATGACATCAATTCGATACTGATTCTCAAAATCCACAATTCAATCTTTTCCCGGTATTAATTTCAGCATTTATTTATTTCAGCAAGAGGATTTTCTTTGGAAATAAAAAATAAGATACTCAGTAAGTCACTCAAAAAATCACTAAGAGCGGGCCACGGCTCCAGAGAAATCAATATAGCATGAATAGATATTAATGTTCGGTATTATCAAGTCCAATTGAAATCACATTGAACAGAAGAGAACCTATTTTAAAATGGCAAGTAACACATAGAATTAAACATGAGTTTATAAAAAAATAAAAACTAAAATAAAATCTATTCTAAAAATCCATTATAAAAAACCTTAAAAACAACTATAAAACATAAAATAAATCAAAAAATAACAATAATAATAAACAACAACAACAACAAAATCCAACAGGACAAAAAATCAACAGGATCTTTAAAGTTAACTTATTTATTTAAAAAAATAAATAGTTTTAGACACAGAGGAGAGGAATTGTTGGATAAAGTCGTTATTTTTGTTTTCTTTGTGTACAAAAAGTATTAACGTTAACGTTACACACACCTGTTGAATCACTGATGGAGTATTCTGATGATGCTTTTCATACTTTCCTGGACCTTGACACTGTTATTTATTTTGGCAGTCAGTGGGACAGTCTAACTAAAGCAAGCCTCCAGGTTTTCATCCAAAATCTTAAATTGTGTTCCGAAGAAGAACGAAGCTTTTATGGGTTTGGAACGACATGAGGGTAAGTGATTAATGACAAAACGTTCATTTTGGGGTGGAGTATCCCTTTAAAGGTGTACTGGTGAACACCTACACTAAATATTACAACTAACTTATAGTCTTGTGTTGACAAATTTATTGTTAGTAAAATTACATTTTGAATTCAAATGGCAAAGTTTGCAGACTTACGAATTTTGCTTTTTTTTCTTATCATTCTTCAATCATTCAGGTCTTCACATCTTCCGTTTATTCCACCAGACAATCATATAATGTTGAGGCACTTGAAGGAAAAGGAATGATGCATCTGAGCAAAAACAGGAGACAGATATTTTGTATAAAATATTGAATAATAATAAAATGACCTGTAATTTATTTATGAAAAGTGAAATTATAGACCCAAGAGTGTCCAATAAAAACAGTTGCCATTCCATCTTTCGGATGAGCTCTGAACAAAAACTGTTCACAATTATTCCTTGTTGGTCAAAAGTTAAACTACTGATAATATAACTTTCAGTGACTGCTATTTTTAATCAAATTAACAGCATTTTTACTACTGCATTAGGAAATAAATCTGTAATGAATATTTTAGTCAATAAGCACAATGCAAAAGTTAAACTACTGATAATATAAAGCTTTAGATCGTGTAATTGAAACTAATAGCCATCGCAAAAAAAAAAAAAATACTATAATGGATATTTGTAAAACGGGTTGTTCTGGTGCTTGATTATAATTTATACTCTTAAAGTCCGTCGCGCGTCATTTCTAATTAATACAGCATTGTATAACTGCGATGTTGACTCGAAATATTAACGTTATTAAAGTATGTAAATAAATACATTCCAGTGCTCTCTTTAAAGTGTAACGTTACATTAATTCCTGAAGTGCAGCGTTACTTCGAAAAGTAACGGTAACGTTACATTAATTCCTGAAGTAAAGAGGATTGTCATGTTCACGTGTGCTGTCCGTATAAATCAATCTCGCGCCGAACACCTGACTAACTGCCCTTTACTCCCGGACTTTCAGTAAGTGCAGCATGTTTAGTACATTTCAAATATATGTAACACAGCAACAACATTTTAGAAACGCGTGCTGTTCCGCTGTGAAATTCAAGCACGCGCCTATTAGAACGTCGAGGATTAAAAAAAGAATCTTGTGTGACGTCACAGAGTAGTCAAGCAGTATAAAAGGCTCAACCTTCGAACCAGAGTTCAGTCGAGTTTCGTGAGTGAGAGTCAGTGTAGAGAATCGACAGAGAGTGATTACTGACTGACACACAGTGTACAGACACAAGTTTTTACACACAGGGGTCCACGGTTTATAACATAATCGAGCAGAATGTCAAAGACATCTGTGTTTTTCGCTGAGTGCAGCGAAGTTAAGAGAGAAGCTGTGGACAGGCTGGAGATGATCAGCCTTACCTCAGACATAATGTCTGACTCTGTAAGCACCAAAGAGGTGACAACTTCCAAAAAATCTGTGGAGACAACAGGAGATCCAGGGAGCGTTAGCTCAGATAATCAAGCTGGCGTGAAGGCTTGTGCTAGAGACAGTGTGGAGAACAGCCCAACAGGTGAGCTGCAAGTTTCAAATAGATAAACATAAAGTTATCTTTGTGCTGTTCTTTGAGCCTCATTTAGGAAAGTATTCTCCCCATTTCAGGACTATGAACTTAAATTTCTTTAACACATTCATCATGAAATTATTTTAATACATGATTTGTATATTGTGTAGATTACTATTGATTTTTCTTTATTTTAGAGAAACCTGCAAAAGGGAAGAAGGGGAAAGACGTCCGCGCTGTCTTTCGGAGAGTATGGAAGGCTGTAAAGCGCCCTTTCCTTTGCTGCGACCCGAACAGTGTGGTGTTTCTTACACCACAGCCGGACCTAGACGGTTCAGCGCTAACACCCGTCCCAAGTCCCTTCAGAATCACACCAGTGGCTGACGCAGATCCTGCCGACCCTGAGCTGCTGTGTCTGCCGGGCCAGGTCTGTGAAGATGTTGAGTCTGTGTGTGTGCCAGGTCCCTCCAGGACGGAGCAAACAGCAGACGCAGATCTGGCCGATCCCGAGTCGTCGCCTGTGGCAGATCCGTCCAGTTCTGACCCGGGTGACGGTGAGTCGTCATTACTTCGGTTTATTTTATTTCTACCATTTTTAATATGCAATGTTCTGTTGTCCATCATTACTTGTTATAATTCTGATTCACTGCTAGTAACTTTTCATTTGTAACTGTATCAATTAGAAGCTGCAGCTCTAATAATCACAGAGATGTTTCTTAATAGTTTATTATGCGTTTTTCTTCACTTTAGAAAAAACTAAGAAGGGGAGGAAAAGGAAAGCAGTGCATGCGTTCTTCTGGAGACTCCGTAAGGCTGTAAAGCACCTCTTCCTCTGCCGTGACTCGACTCAAACACCTGTCGAAGTCCCATCTGAGATGAAGTCAGTGGATGACGACATCCCTGTGGAGCCGGAGCCGGAGCCGGTCTGTCTGAGCAGGTCTGAGCAGGTCTGTGCAGCTCTCCAGTCCTCCACGTCTGTGCAAGCAGCCGACGCAGATCCAGACGCTCCAGTGTTGATGCATGTCTCAGATTCATCCGATTCAGAGATCAGTCTGGATTGTGGTGAGTCGTCATTACCTTTTGATATTTCTGCATTCTTTTCTACTTCTCATTATTTAGGTTGTGAATCTGATACTCTTCACTTTCCTTGGAGTGACTGCTTGTACCTGATTTACAGTGGCTCTGAATCCAAAGGATAGGATTCTTTAAATGGATCTTATTTGATCTGTTCATTTCAGACAATAAAAGGAAAGTGAAGCCTGATGTATGTCCATGTTCTTTCTCCTGTGTGTTTTTTAGGATCTAGAGTGTGTCTCTTTCTGGTGGGAGAGCTTCTAGGATACGGGAGTTTTGGAAAGGTGTATGAGGGAACCCACATATTTGATGATAGAATTAAGGTAAAGCACTTTTATTGACTTGAACGGACATTTTGCTCCAGATGTAGAGATGTGTGTCCACTGTCTTGATTTAAACAGATTGTAGAGCTTGGGAGAATTAACTGTGCTTTTGTCATTCACAGGTCGCCATGAAGTACATCCACAAGCACAAAAATGACCGCCGTCTTCACTTTGTAAGTTAACAAATCTAAGGATAATTTTGGTTGATTCTGAGTAATTATTATTGTGCTGTAAATACTTGTAGCTAACTAACATAAAGCAGAAATAAATTAGACAACAAAGATGTAAGTCAACGATGTCCATCCTTCTACAGATCTTCTAAGTGACGAGTTGCTCAAAGCCCACTGTTTGTTTTTCGCTAGGCTGGTCATTCCAAACCTGTCATCGCAGAAGTGGCAATGTTGCTTAGGTTGCGAGAACCTCCATTATGCCCCAACATCATCAAACTACACCACTGGATTGAGAAGAAGAGGAGCTTCGTGCTCATTATGGAGTACCCGAAACCATGCAGTACCTTGCATCAGTACATCACGTGTTCAGACGACATGAATGAAGGAAAAGCTCGCTGGTTAATCAGTCAGTTAGTCCAAGCTGTGAAACACTGCGTTGACCATGGAGTCTTCCATGGTGATATCCACACGGGGAACATCCTGGTGACTAACCCCAGTTTGGAGCTCAAACTAATTGACTTCGGTTGTTCTTATCCAATCAGCAGTGAGGGCCTTCTCAGCAGTGAATACCGAGGTGTGTTTGTGTTATCAAAGCAGAGTGCAGTGTCATTGATCACAGTATTGTCTTTTTGACAACAGCATTGCTCAACACAAAAAAAACTTTTCTTACAGGAGCACCACTCTTCACCCCACCTGAGGTCATAAGGCACAGCAAATACCACGCTGACCCAGCGTATGTCTGGGCAATAGGTGTTGTGCTGTTTGAAATCTTGCACGGGTTTTTGCCATTTGGAAACCAAGACGAAATACTGCGTGACTATGTTAAAGCAAAACCCACTTTATCCTCAGGTAAACACGACAGACACCTCTTTACAGACAAAACAGATATGTCAGACAGGAAGTCTAGCAAGTAACAAATGTTTACCAACATGACTGTAGACCATTGTTATTTAATTGGGGATATTTAGATCATCTAATACTGAAATTTTAATTGGTAAAACATTTACTGTTCAGAAGCTTTTTCATGTTAACATTGATGTTAAGACTAACCCGCACTCTCACTCTGAAATCTTTACAGCATGCCATGACCTGATTTTCCAGTGTTTGATCCGCAATCCAGCGAACAGACTGACGCTAGAGCATCTAGAAGAGCACAGGTGGTTTAAGAGCTAGATTGGCAGAAGACAGCGGATCCCATGCATCAGTTAGATGAGAAAAGGTGGTGAAACACTCTCAGTCCCTCTCATCGGAAGAGTCAAACTTCTTTATAGTTCAACTGTAATTTGCACTGGCATATTGAAAGAGGTGATACAGAGATTCATCAAGTACCTTACGTAATATATTGATGAAAAAGAATGAACAAAATCCATATACAGAGGCTTTCTGCTACAAAAGAGAGATCCCTCTCCATCTGTGCCTTGCGGACCAGAAGACAAACTTAATGAACCCATCATTCAATCTCCAATCTCAACCAGATCCGTCCAGTTCTGACCCGGGTGACGGTGAGTCCTCATTACTTTGGTTGATTTTATTTCTACCATTTTTAATATGCGATGTTCTGTTGTCCATCATTACTTGTTATAATTCTGATTCACTGCTAGCAACTGCTTAAAAACCCAACAACTGCTTCTGTTGTATAATTTTCACTTTTAATTATATTAATTAGTTAGCTGCAGCTCTAATAATCTTTCGCAGTGATGTTTCTAATAGTTTATTGTTAATTTTAGAAAAGGGAGGAAGAGGAAGACAGTCAGTGTGTTCTTCTGGAGATTCTGTAAAGCTGTAAAGCACTTCTTCCTGTGCCGCGACTCGAACAGAGTCCAGAATCTTACACCACAGCTGGATCTAGACGATTCTGAGCCAATACCTGTCCAAGTTCCAGTGTTGGGAAGGATACTTTGGAAATCTAATATATTACAGATTACAAGTTACCCTACTTCAAATGTAATAAGTAGTGTAATCTTTCAGTTACTTTATTAAGAAATGTAACTGATTACATTTTGATTAGTTTTCTAAATTTCAATGGAGGTTTTGTTGAAAAAATTTAAAAAAAAAAAATAGATCAAAACCACTTTAGGTTCATTATAAAAAAGCACCTCCAGTAGAAGTATCACACTTAAAATAGATCAGCAAATCCATTTTACTTCAGACTGTTTTCTGAATGATCCATCTGCAACTCAAGGATGGATCAGTACCCCTTGTTCATGATCCATCTGCACCTCCAGCAGAAGTGTCACACTTAAAATAGATTTGCCAAGTCTATGAAACCTCCTCCTATAAAACTTGGCAAAAATAAATAAAAAAAGGAAAAAAACTGCACAAATAACTTAATGTTCACCTTTTATATTTAGCCTTCATACAAACTGAAATGTGAAAGAAATGTGAAATCACTGTCATATAAACATCTCAGACTCACCTTATTAATATTAATATCTTTAACTTACTATAGGCTAACATACACTACCAGTCAAAAGTTTCTGAATAGTAATATTTTTAATATTTAATAATTTAATATTAACAGATTGAGAACTAAGAAGGGTTCAGGAAGATCTTGTGAATGACGTCGAATGACTTCAGGCTCATTTTGGAAAAAGCGGAGCCTCAAATTTCAAGACAGGACACCAGATTAAAGGGATACTCCACCCCAAAATGAAAATTTTGTCATTAATCACTTACCCCCGTATCGTTCCAAAAGCTCCGTTCGTCTTCAGAACACAATTTAATATATTTTGGATGAAAACCAATAGACTGCCAAGTAAATAAAAGTGTCAAGAGCGGAGAAACTCGAGTAAAGAGGGGGGGGGGGGGGGGGGAGTCAAGAAAATGGGGGGGGGGGGGGGGGGGGGGGGTAATGGCGGAGATACAGTATGGAAATGTGGTTTTTTTTTTTTTTTTTTTTAAATTAACTTTTAAACCCGCATAAACACATTGCATTATGCCAAATAACACAACATATGTTCTTTTTAGCAGCATCATATGACATCTCTTTAAGTCCCTCAGTTTTCAGTTCAGGATGGGGGCCAGCACTGTTTCCATGTTTGTTGCAGACTTGTGAAGCCCTCCATCATGTTCTAAAAAAGCACAATCTGAAGGTACATATTTGTGTAATTACAAAATTGCTTTATCTAAGTTTGATTGATGTGTCATTGTTCTAAACCTTTAGTTTTCAGGCTGATGCATTTTGTTCTTATTTCACTTTTTATTTAAAGTGCGTGCATGACAGTTTGCAGATGCTAGAGATTATGAATCACTATTAAAAATAACACACTCAATTCATCTTCATAAAAAATCAACAACACTAACAACATTATAAATCTTGGAAGAGCCAGGACATTTTTTTTTTTTACTATAACTACGATAGTATTTATCTGAAAGAAGAAAGTCATATACACCTAGGATGGCTTGAGAGTGAGTAAATCATGGTACAATTTTCATTTTTGGGTGAACTATCCCTTTAATTCTACAGTTTAAGACTGTTCCCGCATGCACTGCACAGTTAAGAATAAAATTTAAAATTTAAAGAAGTGATCTTCTGTCAGGACAGTGTCCCTGTTGCTTTTGAGAATCAACTAAAATCAATGAGAAATGTGATTAAAACTTTTGTTTTGTTATATGTCCAAGGTCTGTAAGCAGCCCAAATAATTATTTCACACTTGTTTTGTTTTTTGGACTGAGGAAGAGATTATCTTTGGAGATTGCCAAAGGCTTTTAAGATAAATGACAGTTTCCTCAGTGCTTGGGCTCCCTGGATGGAAAGCATATTTATATCCAGTCACCAGCACACAGTGGCAGTACATTCAGAAACTACAAATACAGATTTTGCATCCTTATTTTGGCAGCCGTTGATGCAAACTGCAGTTTTATTTATATGAATGTAGGCACGCAGGGCAGAGTTTCTGATGCAGGTCTGTTTGGGCATTAGATGAATAGCTGCTGAGTGTCCCACAGCCAAAGTCACTGCCGAATTCAAACATCCAGTTTCCCTTTGTGTTTGTGGGGGATGAGGCTTACCCACTTCGGCCAGATCTGATGAAGCCCTTCCCACATACACCGCTGGAGTTTGACCAGCGAGTCTTCAACTATCACCTTTCTCGGGCACCAAGGGTTGTAGAGAATGCCTTCGGCATCCTTGCCAAAGATAGCGAGTGTTTCGATCAACAATGCTGCTATCACCAGAGAAAGTCTCCAAAGTAACTATGGTAGCTGTGTCTCCACAATAACTTAGGGCATTGTGGGTCTTAGGCATATTACCTATACCTGTAGCAGTAGCACCAAAACACATGAAAACACCACTTTCAGTTTTAATTGCAGGTTTAGTTCACTTTTCTTTTTTATTTTGTCTGAAAACAGAATCTGATTGTGGGCTGACTGCTAAGTAAAGGTGCTTTGTGTGTGACATTCTGTTTAATGCTTTAGCTTTAAAGGATTTTTGCCCTGATTAAACACAGGTGTTTGATTGAGAAAGCTTTTCTTATTCAAAAAAGGTAAAGGAGTGGCTTTCCTCTGACAGATCGTCTTGATCGAGGGGGTTGTCATCTGACTCCTCATCACCCAGATACTCTTTAACTGATGGATCGAGCTATAAAGAAATGTTTAGAACAATATTGTGAATTTAAAAGCCATAGAGGACATAAGAAATAAGAGAAGGGGCACCCTACTTGCAGAGAAGTGGAGGTGCATCTGGTAAAGGATTTTTAACTTTAACTCAAATATTTCAACAAAAGAAAAAAAACTGCCATCTATAAATTCTACAGTTTGTCTGTTATGTGTGTTGGTTTTATGAAGATACAGGTACATGTAATGACTCAAGTCTGTTATATGATGCCTGGACTGAGACTTCTGTTAGTGATAATAGATTTTTTAGAATTTAGAAACTTAGCTTTAAATTTTTTCTTTCTATGTATTCAACAAAAATACAATTAATATGTTTTAATAATCATTATGAAGTGTTGTGTCAGCTTCCTACCATAAACACAAATGCGTAATGCTGCTGTGATCTTAAAGGGGTGGTTCAGTGGATGTTTTCTAGGCTTGATTGTGTTTATGGGGTGCATTTATAACAGAGTTAATGCTACGTTTTTTTTTAAAGCATTATTTTACACATAATTTACTTTTTTCCACACAGCTCTGTCCCTTCTCTGAGAAACTCGCTGATCATTTCCTAGAAATGAAGGCCCTCTCCCAGAGAAAAAGGCAGTGGGCTCTGATTGGTTAGCTAGCCCAGTGTTTTTTGATTGGCTAAACTGCCTCTAGCACACATCTAAACGTCCTGTCCCTCACTTCAGCACAATGTGCTCCGGTTGTATTGTAAACAATGGCGTCGTTAATATCACTTATCATTTTGAGCTCGATTGAGAAGCAGAAGATATTATTGAAGAGGATCGTGCAGAACCTGTGCAAGCACGGCTTTTAATGGTAGGATTAAGTTTTTAGTTTGTTGTTGTTTGTTGTTGTCACTCACCGCACGTCACTCCCAGATAATCGAAAATGGGCAAAAAGGCCCAGGTTGAAGCCACGCCCACCTAGCTCGACGGCAGTGTCAGCAGCGGCAATCCACCTGTCACTTAAGTGACCACGCCCTTAATTATGCAGAACTTTAAGGCTTAATATAATTTAAATGGATGAGTTATAAAAAAATTCACCCCCCTCACAGTTGTGAAGAAAGGCAAAATTAGCTATATAGACCAAAATCATTTTTTTAACCAGGCTGTAAACATGTTTTTTTCTGCTGGTAAAGTTGGGTATTTTAACATTGGGAGTCTATGGGATTGACTCTTTTTTGCAGCCAGCCTCAAGCGGTCAGTCGATGAATTGCAGTTTTAGTCACTTCCATGTTGTCTTCACGAGAGAGAGCGGGAGGTTGTCGCTTGGGAAAAATGTGTGCATTATCTCACTAGATTTGTAACATATATAATTTATAAACCTTTGCCAACACAGGAGAATACATCAACCTATGACTAAATATGCCATGTATTGTACATCACGATTTCAAAATAAAAGTTTCTGCCTGTGGCCAAATATTAAAATTGAATGGATTTAAACATTGTTTAATCACACCGTAAAGTGAAAATTCACCAGGCAGTTGGCCCACTCTGCAGGTATTTGTTTTAATACATAATGTACTTCAGTTGTTATGTTCATATTATGTATAGGCATACAGTGTTATTGCCTCATCGTTAGTTTAAATATAAATAGTTATACTAAAGCCTGGTTTTCATTTAGGTCAATTTTACAAAAAAAATATCAGATTACTCAATTGTCAAAATAATCAGTAGATTACTCGATTACCAAAATAATCATTAGTTACAGCCCTAGATTAGTTAAAATATTTCTAAATATAACTGCATTGTTTTACTTTTTGTAATTAAAAGATAAATATTTTGTCACTGAAAATTTCTTAAAAATAGTATTAAATATTGTCATGTTCTAGTGAACCAAGTATCTGTATTTTGTCTCATCTCGTGAGACAAGTGTATTGTCACACCTCTAGTGTCAATGTGCAGTGATATAGCTCATGATTTTCCAAGAGTTTGATACAGCTTTCATTCTTCAGGTCAACCACACATTCATGAAAAAATCAGTTTGAATAAAGACAGCAATAACTTTGCCATAGTATCCTTTCAAATGTTAAAGATGCCACAGTCACTGCATGCTTTGGTTGTGCTGCACCATCCCCGCAACGCCCCCAGAAACATGTTCAGGCTCAGGATTTTTTTGTTTTTTTATTTAACCCCTGTGTATTGTGAAATTACTAATATTTATATGCTGAATTCTTTATTTACAAATGCAAATGGACATTGAAAAAAAAGTTAAAACTTTACATTAAAGTTCCCTTTATAAAGTCTTCCCTTTAAAATGACTAATAAGTCATTTACAAATGCATTATAAATCATTGATAAGCAGTTATAAATCTATGAATAAACAGGGTGATTTTATTGCAGTACCTGCCAAATAGTGAGCCATTTTTAACTCACTATAAATGCTTAATAAACATATTTATTTAACTCAAAAATAGATTCCTGATTTATTTAATGATGCAGCAATAATTGACTATTATAGCGAGACTTAAGGGTGTTGTATTTATGGTTTTCTCAGTAATATCTCATGATTTGTGTCACTTTTCTTACATTGTTTTATACTAGAATCTACTCTGTGCCTTACGATTCTCCACAAAAGTTCATGATGTCTATCCACAGTAATGATTAGAAACTGATATATTTTGTTTATCAAGATGAAATTATCAAATTTTATTTTGGGGAAAAAATCATAAAAGCACAACCATGGCTTGATGATAGTAATACTGAAAATGTTAATTCCAATATTACCTGGGCGAGTAAATGTGTTTTCATTTTAGGGTGAACTGTTCCTTTAACAGAAGAACTGAGTTATGAATGCATAGTCAGGTTAAATGTACAGTGGGTACGGAAAGTACTCAGACCCCCTTAAATTTTTCACTCTTTGTTATTTTGCAGCCATTTGCTAAAATCATTTAAGTTCTTTTTTTTTCCTCATTAATGTACACACAGCACCCCATATTGACAGAAAACCACAGAATTATTGACATTTTTTGCAGATTTATTAAAAAAGAAAAACTGAAATATCACATGGTCCTAAGTATTCAGACCTTGCTGTGACACTCATATATTTAACTCAGGTGCTGTCCATTTCTTCTGATCATCCTTGAGATGGTTCTACCACCTTCATTTGAGTCCAGCTGTGTTTGAGTGATTATACTGATTGGACTTGATTAGGAAAGCCACACACCTGTCTATATAAGAACCTTACAGCTCACAGTGCATGTCAGAGCAAATGAGAATCATGAGGTCAAAGGGAACTGCCTGAAGAGCTCAGAGACAGAATTGTGGCAAGGCACAGATCTGGCCAAGGTTACAAAAACATTTCTGCTGCACTTAAGGTTCCTAAGAGCACAGTGGCCTCCATAATCCTTAAATGGAAGACGTTTGGGACGACCAGAACCCTTCCTAGAGCTGGCCATCCGGCCAAACTGAGCTATCGGGGGAGAAGAGCCTTGGTGAGAGAGGTAAAGAAGAACCCAAAGATCACTGTGGCTGAGCTCCAGAGATGCAGTCGGGAGATGGGAGAAAGTTGTAGAAAGTCAACCATCACTGCAGCCCTCCACCAGTCGAGTGGCCCGACGGAAGCCTCTCCTCAGTGCAAAACTAACAAAGAGGAGTCCTGTCAGAGACTGCACTCTTTCCACTCTCTGGAATAATAATAATAAATAATAAATAATAATAATAAATAAGCTATTTGTATATATTCTGTTTTGTATTTATGTCTATTTCTATTTACATGTACAAACCCGATTCCAAAAAAGTTGGGACACTGTACAAATTGTGAGTAAAAAACTAAAACTACAAGTATGATTCTTAACTATTCGTTATAAGATATTTCTGATGAAATCCAAGAGATTTCTGACCCTCCATAGACCACAAGGGTACTATGGTCAAGGCACAGGAATGCAGTAAGTACATCATTAAAATGGTCTGTGTGACATCAGTGGTTCAAAGGTAATTTTACAAAGCTACGAGAATACTTTTTGTGTGCAAAAATAATAAAAATGACTTTATTCAACAATTCTTCTCCTCCACGTCACTCCAGCACCATTATGAAGAGTATCAGAACGCATTCCAGTGTTTAACTCTGCTCATAAAAAAACGTGTGTGTGTGGTACTGCTGACGTAGAACATGCATGTGCTGTACCTTGTTTACAAGCAGATGAACAAAGGTCTTATGGGTTTAGAACAACACGAGAATTTATATTTTTGGGTGAACTATCCCTTTAAAAACTTGTGACAAAAACTAATTTTGTGCTTTTTTGCCTTTAAGCTTTTGCACTCTTCAAGCGTTATTTCGGTGCTTTTGTGGGCTTACTACATGCCTGGTACTCCTCTAACATCATGAGGCATCTAGTCTAGTCTAGTTTTTTTTTTTTTTCTGTTGAGTCTCATTTACTAAGTTAAGTTTTGTCACAAAGCCATGACTCCGGTTTTGTCTTTGCCTGCCTCAAGCTTCAAGCAGCCAAAGAGACTCCACATACACTCTTCAGCAAACATCCAAAGTGGTTGGCTTCCCAGGATGTCCCTCCACATGCTACTAAACCTGCAGTCACTCAGTGAACCTGGCAAGCCCCCTTTCAGTGTAGTGTTTGTTAAGAAATTTGCTAAGAAATGATCAAAATCTTCATCTGTTAAAAGAGGTGGTGGAGGGGGACTGAGGAGAGAGCTGAATGTTTTGAAGTGCTTGCATGTGTCTGATGTGCTGTTCATCTTCTTGTGAAAATATGAAGATTTTGGTCTTATACAGACTGAAGCATACTCCGGTTAGAAAGCAGCTGGCAGAGGGGTTGGTGGCACACAGGTAGTAAGTTGTAGATTTGAAGTATAATTTTAATTATGAAACAACATCAACTTTAAATTTACATTACATTTACATTTAATCATTTTAGCAAAATATTTTATCCAAAGTAATTTACAACAGAAGTGTTTTTTACACTTACGGGTCATTCTATGGAAACGTCCATTTTTCTGTCCCTGGCTTTTACAGAAATATCACACTTGAAAAACACTTGAGGGTTTAATTTTTTATTATATTTTAAAATGAAACAATGTTATTTGAACAATTACACCTTCTTGAGCCATCAATATGGCAATATTTGTTTTTACTATGATTCATAAGTTTAGCTCCTGAACACATACCAAGAAGTTTTGAGTCTGATATGAACATTTCAGGTGAGGAGAATTTGTGTACACCTCATTTAGCTTAAACTTTGCTTTTTAAGTGGAATAATAATAAACCAACTAGATAAAAAAGTTTGTCAAGACAAGTTGGCTTGAGAAAGCCTGGCCAGAATGTTTGAAAAGTTTAAAATGATTAAAAAGTTTGAAAAGTTTAAAAGCAAGAAGAGTTCAAAAAAGCAAGTGATTAGCATACATAGATAGATAGATAGAAAGATAGATAGATAGATAGATTCTTCCAGTCTTGTGACGTTTGCATTTACTGTAAGGGAAGCTTACATACGGAACTTGGCTAGATATAATTAATGTTTTTCAAGTTAAATATCAGATAGCGGTATATCAAAGATATAAACAAACCACTCAAATGTGTGTACTGTACATTTTCAGAGAACTGATTCTGTTCTGACTGATGTTTATAAGATCATAAGGTTAGCGACTGTCAAACGATCCTCAGATTTCTGCATGTATATGGTTTATTAATGTTATTTGAATACATAATTTATAATTGTAACTGTTCAATTGAACAATGCAATTATGGTAGGTTTGCATTAATTAAAATATTGGTGTTTTGTATTTCTCTGTGTATTTTTATTTAATTTATTATCTGTTTTGTGACAGATCTGTTGCATAAATGATTATCTGTCTATAAGCATCTCATGTATATTTTTATGATTTCTTTTGCATTAATTATCAGATAAAACATCTTTAAATTAGTCATGTTTAAGTTGTATCGGTTTACAGTTCGTTTTTTGTTTTGTTTTTTCATTTAAAAATATGTTTGATTCAAAGTGTGTAAAATATTAAAATATGTTGTGAAAAGATAATGGAACAAACTGATGACGTATATGCACAACTGAAAAATATTTATGAAGATCAGTCACAGTAAAATATAAAGAATGTTTAACAGTAGTTAATGCCATCCCTTCTGGACTAATTAATCTGATGAGCAGAAATCTGTCTTATTATAATGTAGATTTCCTCCATTTTATTTAAAACAAATGGTTTTCTGATGTGATTTGAGATTTGAAAAGGTAGAAAGTTTCATGGGTCAAAAAGGGAAAAAATGTGTCACAGTTTGTGAGACTCTAGGACAAAGTTTAAGGGTTGTAGTTTTATTATTAATATTATTGTAACTTGTAGTGCATTGAGTATGAATAATGGCACAATTACATATTTTCTTCAGAATATATTGCATTATAATTTCTAGCAGGACTAATTGTTTTACATTCAGTAGCACAGTGTCTTAAAGGATGTGCTTCTCTGTTTGCTTAAAGGGATACTTATCCCCAAAATAAAAGCTGTCACCATTTACTCTCCTTCCTTTGGTTAATCTTCAAAGTGACACAACTAAAGATATAGATATGAGAGGAAGGATATGAATGGTAAAGAAGACAACTACTGCGGAAACACAAAATTATGTTTTTATTGTTACTGACAAACGGTTTAGAACAAACTATGTACAAACTAAAAACTAACAAACAAAAGAAAAGCTTCAAGCTGAGAAAACATCAAATGTTAAAAAGTGAAAAAAAAAACAACTAAACAGAGAAATATATAAACAGATAACTATTTATATTTTCCTGCTTGACTGAATGAACCTCTAAAACACGGCGGTTGATGTGCTTCAGAATTATCCTCATGGCAGCTGGCTGGAGAATCAGGTCATCCTCGATGCCTGAGTAGATGCTCTCAGGGATTGCACAGACCATGCAGTCACTCGTGAGAAAGAGGCATGTGTCGTGATCTCAGAGACACCGATTACTTCAACTTCGGTTTCTTGGACCTGCCCCATAGCAATCTGTAAGTTTTACAAAAAAAAATAAATAAATAAAATGAGTACTGGAAGTTTCAAGTGTTACACTGCATCCCAATTCACTTGCTTATACTATGCCCAAAAAGTATGTACACTTAAGAGTACATACTTTAGAGTGTGTAGTAAAAGAGTAGTTTGAGACCTACTACTTTGTCATAATTGCACCTATTAGTTACGCGCACCCTGTTATCATTTAAAGTGTGTAATGCAGATCAGAGACCCAGTGAGTCAATGTGTAGAAAAATTATGTAGATTTTCTTTAAAGCATACTTATGAATATGCTACTGAGTCTTCTAGAGTCTGCATTATGCACTTTAAACTGTCAATCATCTCGTCACAGTTAATATCCTCCACATTAAATGTTAGTGTTAGAGAGTGCTGTATCTGGACTTCAGATTTTGTCTTGAAACTTTAGACCATCAGGGTACTTTTGGAATGCTTACATTAACATTCTACAGTTTGGGACACACTAATCCTAATTTTGAATACTATTTCATGATTCAGTTTGATTATCGTCAAGTCAACGATTTGATTCAGTTTAATATAATAATGCATCACAATTATATCAAATTTATTTTGTGCAGTTTTATTTTAATTATATAAGCAGGTTACTTTTTAAAATTAATTAATTTAAAGTAATGACCACATCGTCACCTGCATACAGGGTCCCGCAGAGCCTCATCCCTCCACAACGATACCTCAAAAACGTTTTCTCCACACTTCAGGTGAAGATCCAGGACGGGAACGTGAGTGTGTCATCCTCACCCCACGCAGCTAGACAATTAAAATTCAAGTGAGTAGCATTTCACAGTCCTTTCCTAGAATGTTTATTTTATTAAATTCACCCAATTTAGGTTAATTAATCTTTGATTAGGGAACAACATTCATTATTAACTAATTGCTTATTAGCATGTATATTACTAGCATATTGGCTGTTTATTGGTTCTTACAAAGCACATATTAATGCTTTATTCTGGATCTAAACATATTCTGGTACCCCACACTTAAACATAACCACTACAACTACCATACTATCAGTAAGAAGTTAATATTGAATGTGTTCCATAATCTACAGTGTTATAGATGGATAGATGTGCTGTTAATCATGCAGTGCTACTCCACATTTATTTAAAAGGATTCTAAATTCTAAATCTTTCTAAGGTAGGTAGACATCCAAAATGCGTAATACCGCCGCCGCAGGGCCGCGGCGTTAACTGCAAGTCAGTCGCGTGTTAAAATCATTCGGTATACTACCGCCAGGTGGCACAAAGGGACGGATTGCGAACTGAATGTAATTGTAAAATGAAAGGAAGACGTTAAACAACAATAACATTATGATATACATTATAACATCCTTAAAAGCCATTAAAAAATAGGATAGTCTTAGGCTACAGTCTACTCATCAAAAATTTAAAGAAAGACCTTTACACAAAGGCTCTTATGCATGCTATTGTTATTAAACAGTCATTACATACATACATACATACATACATATACATTATTTATATATATGGATTAAAAGCTAAATGTTTTCATTTCGGTTCATTCTTGGTTAAAAAAAAATAAAATAAAAAATTATAATAATCTTCAGGTTCCATTTGCAGAGCGAAATGAGAACAGTCCAGCATTTACAAATAATTCTTATTTCACTCTGTTATTATTCTTGATTTTTGCAAACTGCTAACACGTTGCATTTTTGAATTATGCCTTTACTGTGTGACCAATAATTGTGAATTGTGACTTTGATCGCGCTGGTGCCTCACGCGCACATATTCATTGAAAACAGTCGTTCACCGAGCCATGCAGCGCGAGCAGCGGGCCACTTTGGCATATTTTTGCTCATTATGATTTTTTTTCCATTGATAGGCCTACTGAAACACGTGTGAAATCCAAATCCTATTTTACCTAATGAATAAGAGTTTAGCTTCAAATGGGCAACATTTTTGGATTTGTCCGGAATGAGAGAGATAAGCCCAACCTTACCTTATGTATCGCTTTAAATTATTTTAAATTATTATTATTTTATTTATTTATTTTTTATAAGCCTATATTATTATATACTGCAATTATATTTATCCAATAGAATTATATATTTGTAATTCTTGTTCTGTTCTGATAAATTTGTTACATTTAAAGGATTTGTTGTAAAGTGAAGGGAACTAAAAATGTCCTGTTGGTACATTAGCCTATAGCATTATTAGGCCTGCCGTTATTATTTCTGAATGTAATAAAATGCAACTCTCACAAACTTAATTTATTTTTTAGCGTGTTTTCGTGTATGTTTTTATCCAGCTTTATTTTTCCATTGCATCTAAAAATGACTTTGTGCATCACATTCACTCCGCGCGCTCAATCTGCCTCTCGCGTTGTTCAGCTGTGGATGATTTCAAAATGTTTGATATAAAGGTTGCTGTCACATTTTATACAGGAATTGTTCATTTAAAAAAGAAAAAAGAAAAAGAAAAAAAAATCAAATTATATTGTTAGTTTTATGCTAACATTCAATCAAGGTCTTCAGATACTATATAAGATACAAGTTCATTTAGGCTATTTAACATGCACTGTGACATTTTACCGTTTCAACTTATAAACTCCTTGAAGATTTTAAAGTCAGTTTAATAGTATTGAAATTCAAGTTGAATCTAGTATAAAAACGGATTAAATTACTTAAATTATTTCTATGAATTAATAAGTTAGCATGACTTTTTTATCATTGCATTTTTTACGAGCTGTATTCGTTTTCTGAAACCAAGCACCCACTTTTTTCTTTTTTTTTAATCTATGAATCGCTCGCATATCTCCTACAACCCTACAAATAAGGGCTAATAGAGGTTCTTTCTTTTATTATTATTTATAATGTTTATTCTTGAAGAAAATAAGTATTTTATTCTTTAATAAAATAAGGCCTGCAGTTAAAAAGTTATATTTGTTTTGATTCACCCATTTATCTGCCTGCAGTTAAAAAGTTATATTTATTTTGATTCACCCATTTATGTAGGATACAATTATTCTAAAAATAAAAATAAATAATGTCATAACAAACGCCATCGGCCTGAAAATTTTCCTGAATAAATTTTACCATTATAGAATTGAGGTAGTAATTTAGGAGGTGAAAATACAGTGAATTTACAAATGGCATGGGATTTTAAAGCATGACAACTGAAGGTCTATGAACGTTTCTATGATGCATTTTTTTAAACAATGGCACTTAAAGTTTTCAACTAAAATATTATTTCAACCATATAGCCTGTGAATAAATAAAATGCATACTTTTCAATGAAAGAACACTGAGAGTGTAGGTTGCTTCTGGTGTTTGGATTTTTTACTTCAATATAATGAGATCCACGTTTAAGAATAGCCTACACTAGTTTTTTTTTTTATATCTCTATTTAACAGCATTAGCTCAATGAAACACATCTTCCTTCAGGCAGACTGAATGTTTTCCTGCCTTGCTAAATATTGGGCTCATGATCAATAAGTTGTATTCGCTCAAACTGATTTTATAAAATCAAACCGCTGACGGTGATCCTGGCTGCTGTTAGCGAGAGTCGCGCGCTGTGAAGCGGGAGCAGCTGACGGAGGATTCCGCTCCGCCTTAAATCAAAGCCATTAATTAAACGCATACGTTCACAAATAACAATGATTTTCTCAAAAATAATGATAAATTATCAATTGATAATTTGTTATTATTTTGGTCTAGTGAAAATAATAATATGGGCTGCGAGAAAATAATGAATAAAAAGAGTAGGTCTGCTGTGAGTGCAGGCATGTTTCACCCCAGTAACATGAGAACACAGCGTTCCTCACAGCCAACAAACAGACCGAGTTCAGTTCAGCTGGAGGGGGCTGGGGGGTAGTTCTGTATAGCTTGTGGGGGTCGAGATAAAGGTGTGAATCTCTTGCTCTTTCATATGGACAGTCTTATGAGGGTTTCAAACTTGCAGAACAGGTTTTATGACAACTTTAAAGAAAGGTTTGATCCACTTCAAATGTTGACTACTGTATAGCGCAATAAAGTTTATTAGTTATTATAACTTAATTTCAGAGGAAGTGCCTTAACTCAAAAAAATTAATTAAATAAATAAATAAATAAAATAAAAAGATCCAAACTGTTGCATTAGGGCTGGGCGATAGGCCTTATGGCCTAAAAAAAATCCCCAATTTTTTTCACAAAAAAAAAATCCGTTTTACGATTTAAATCGTTTTTTTTTGCCTCCCTACTTAAAACCAATATTCAAATGACAAAGAAATTGTTCAAGACAAGTTTTAATATAGCTAATTCTTTATCATTTACCAGTTCAAATTTATAACTGAGACAAGATGATTAATAAAAAGCAGTAACGTTATTACCTTAATGCTGGAAAGACCTTTATTTTATTAATTATTTATTTTTTAATATACTCAGCCCATCATGCAATCATACAATTTCCGCACTCCCTCCGTGGATAAAGTTAAAATGTTATTTTTCATAATGTAGTCTATAAAAAATAAAATAAATAAATAAAATAACAGGAGAGTTTTCAAAGGGGATTAGGCTATTGTGTGCAACCTTTTTTTCCTTACCAAACGCCAAACTAATAACATTGTCAGCATTAAAAAGTATAATTGCTGCTTTCTGCTGTGCAAATTTTGTTTGTATTTAAAAATAACAGTACATTTTTGTCAGTTATTTTATCTACAGATCGATGCATTGTATATATATTTACATTATATTTGCATTTTATTATAGTCTTCTGATCGGAGAGATTATGTGTATCAAGCTATAGCTAAATATGTTTATCATGTGAATTCTTGCTAAATATGCAGTTATATTACGGGCTGTTGGCATGAATTGTACTCGTGATGGAGCGGTGCTGGAGCGAGTGAAAACCACGACGCTCCGACTTTTAAAAAATCCTCTCCTCGCTCCAGTCAGAATTGCTCTGCTCATACTCTGCTCGGCAGCGTGTCTCAGGCGCGCAGGGGAGGCTTGAGCCCAATCAGAACTACAAGCCCTGAGTGGACCGTCGGCCGTTTTATTTTGTTGCGTCCATACAATATTTTTTAGAGTGAGAAATATAAATTTTCACAGAATGTAGCCTATTGACGAACAATATATTGAAGTTTCTCTAAATCCCAAACAGAGTCCAGACATCAGTAAAGTATCCGTTTATGAACATGTTTTATAGGCTTTTTTTACAGACGTGACAAAAAAACACAAGAGTTTTTATATATTTTGTAGACCTTATGTGATTTAAAATGCACAAACCAGAAGCACAATATCTGCAGAGAAGGGCTGGCCATTCTCAAAACATAAAATATCAATTTTATTTAAATTTTCGTTTTTGTGTTTCAGAGGAAAAATCATTGTTAAGGCATCTCTCCGTTACAGTCCGTTCTGAAAGAAGAATTTATACAAACGCGTATAAAATGCTTTAAAAACTTTAACAGAGATGTCTAGAGGATATTTTTATAGATAGAAGATTTTTCTAGTTACTAGTCAGTCATTTGTCATTATTCAACTAATCGCAGGTTTATATTAAATTTACATCGATAATCCATAATGAGCCTTAATATATTCCGCGCTCAAGCACATGCATTAAGTTTGGCACAAAGGCACAGGCAGAAGTAGCCCAATAATTGTGAAAAAGGAGACATTTTAATTATTTATTAATAAACAAATGTTTTCTTGTCGGCTGCAAGATGAAATTCACAGTGCTGACTCTCTCCACATGAACGCCCCTTTAAAGAGAAATACAACCTTCACAGATTACATAATGCTTTCGTTCTGAATTGATTAGTTTAAAAGACATTTCAAGCTTTCTGTAGATATATTTCTCATGTATGTGAGACACCCAGATTTTCAGTTATTTCATTATTAGGGAAAAAATCACGTGATCGAGAGGGCGCCTCCCTGTCATGCATGCGCATTAATAAATTTTCGCAAAAACACTTGAATATGAATAATAATTCACATTTTGCATATGCATTACAAAGTAAATTTTTTTTGTTTTGTTAATTACAAACAAGATTTGTAATTAAGATAAAATGTAGACAAATAAGAATAAATGCTGCACGTGCACTCAGCATCACGCGCAGAGCAAATCTTGCACTTTTACATTTTACAGAATATTGTACAAACCTGCATTTAAATGCGGATGCAATTTATTTGTTTCATTTATTTATTTATTTATTTTTACTTTTCTTTAATTATATGAAAGCAAGTAAAGAAGACTTTGAAGTAAAATCACTGAAGTTGTCAATTAATGAAGCTCTTTTTTACATCGTGTGTATTTTGTTGATTATAATGAGAGAACTTGAGTTTAAACGTGAGGACGTTTTATTAATCAGTCCATTCTTCAGAGTTTCAATGATTTAGCTAATTTGTGCAGGTTTAATTTATTCGTTTCTTGTTTTAATTAGGCCTAAATAATGGGAGCAAAATTATTCAGTGCCTCATGTTTTACTAAAATAAAGAAAATAATTTATAAAACACGCAAGCCTAGCTCACAATAGGCTACCACTTTTAATGCTCCGATGCAAAGTAAACCACTTTTCTTTTGAATAATATAACACACAATTCATATTATATAAATAATACTGCACACTATTTAAATGTGTCTAATCTAAAATATGGTGTAGAGAAAATATAAGCACAGGCTCATAGGCTTGACATTTATCCTGCTTGAATTCGTTCTAAGAAACGCACATGTCTTCATAAGGACTAAACTTTCATCTGTGAATATTAAATATTTTTCTTTCATTTTCCCCGACTGCAGTCAAATATAACACATCAGTGAGGCAAAGCTGACGTCTATTTGCGAAAATGTGCTTTGATGCGCTTGTTTGAAAACCTGTGATTAAAGCGCCACTCAGCGGTCAAAAGCTGTAAATGCACTTTGTAGACGCTGTGGCGGCGGTACGAGCGGCGGTAGAAGTAACGCTTTGGATGGCCGCCTACTGTACATGGTGTTGGTGAAGATTGTCAGATTTACATCATCAACCATAAAATTTAAAATGTAAAATATAAAATATGTAATTATACTTTATATTTTAATAATTAATAAATACATTAGCACTTATTTTCTGAACCTTGTTATTTTCAAAACGTCAATTCAATTTAAAGTTTATTTGTATAGTGCTTTTTATGATACAAATCATTGTTTTTATGTTTGATTCCTTTGTTTTTATGTTTGATTTCTTAAAGTCAGTTCACTCTATTCTAGGTAACTTGAAGCAGGAAAAGGATAATAGAGAGGTAACACTGTTAAACTGGTAAGTTATTTAAGGTAAACCTCTTAAAAGAATGAATTAAACACTGCAAAAATGTTTAGATCAAAGAGATAGCAAATTCACTCACTTCTTTGATGTGTCCTTGGAGGCTGAGGTAGCCTCTCTTGAAGATTCGTCGCCCTCTTCACCGGTCATGCTGGGTGAAGGTGGACACAGGGCTCCAGGACCAACAAATAAATACATTTGTCCGTATGTGTTGGACAGGGTGTAATTCTGTAAAATGTAACTCACCCCATCCTCAAATTCAGGGGTGAGCCCATCTTTTTTATTTAAGTAAACTGTTGTTCCGTCAGTAAGTGCACAAACCATCTCTGTTTTAACCTTCGCTACCTCTATTTTTTCCCTTTAGTACAATAGGTCAGTGCGCGGCGGTTAAGACAGGTGTCCACACACTTGCACCTTAATAATACCGGGGGAGAAGTTGAAGATGCCATTCTGTGGAAAAGAAAATACAGAGAAAGCTACTTGTGAAAACTGTCAAAATATAAATAAATATAAATAAAAACAGTCAGATTTTTAATGTTTTGAAAGAAGTCTCTTCTGCTCATCAAGACTGAATTTATTTTATCAAAAATACAGAAAAAACTAAATATTATGAAATATAATTACAGTTTTAAGTAAACCTTTTATACTTTAATATACTGTACTTTAAAACAATTAAAAACAAACAAACTCAAAAAAAGATTCATAAAATACAACTAAAAAGAAACAAATTAAAAAAAAATAAAAAGTAAAAAAATCACAAAACTTAAATTTTTGAAAGGTAGTGTATATTGTTTCAAAAGATTTTGAATGGAAGTGTAAATTGCCTTTTTATAAAATGTAATAATATTTCAAAATATTTCTGTTTTTGTTCTGTATTTTTGATTAAATAAATGCAGCCTCGGTAAGCATGAGACTTTTTTTTTTAAATCTTGTCCTTTTTTACTTCATATTTAAAGAATTTATTTTCATGTAATTGATTTATTTACTGAGGATCACTAAAATATTTCTTGTACAGTGAAGATTTATCTCATAAATTATTTTTGTCTGTCAGAGAGTGAAAGAGGGCAGTCTCTGACAGGACTCCTCTTTGTTAACTTCATATCTGACAGGATTTCTCTCTTTTTTACTTCATTCTTCACATAAATGTTTTTTTTTACTCATGTTATTGATTTATTTACTGAAGATCATTAAAATATTTCTTGTGAAGTGAAGATTTACCTCATAAATTAGTTTTGTCTGTCAGAGAGTGAAAGAGGGCAGTCTTTGTTAACTCTTTGTTAACTTCATATTTGACAGGATTTCTCTCTTTTTTACTTCATTCTTCACATAATTTTATATATATAGGCCCAATCACTTATTTTATTGAAATAATAGATTTTTTTTAGCTTTGAGGTTGTAACTTTTTAACATGGTTGGTAGAACAGTAGAAAGTGACTCACGTTAGAAAATAGGCTGACTTGCAGTTGTTGCAGAGTGATCAGATGAGAGGGTGTCAGTGCCCTTGAACTTGGCTGCAGTCCAATCAGATGATGTCGCCGAGGCACATGACAAAACCCCCTTTTTCCCTCCGAAGAAGAAGAGGGAGAGAGAAGAGTACAGAAGAGAGAGGGTGCGTCCGAAATCGCATACTGCTTACTGGGTCTACATTTGAATTTGAACGTACTACTCGACCGTTAAAAAGTACGTTCTATATAGTATGAGTGTGGGTAGTATGAAAGGAATTCGGTGGTACTACATCTGACGTGTTGATGTCGTCACGTGTCATGCGTCTTCACAACAGCGCGAAAATTTAAAGAGCCCCCTCGACTGCGCGAACATCGGCGATGTTGATCGTAATTCTTACTGCTTTCATCCGCGTTTTAACTTTGATTGAATCAACATCTCTGAGGAGGAACAGGTCAGCTGCTCGCAGATCACGCCTTCCTCGACAGCTTCTAAAATGTTTATCAAATAATGTAAGTATACTCACCTATTTAGCTAGCAAATTTTACCTCAGAATAAAAAGATATGTCTATGAACACCGTGACAGAGGCTGATTTGGAGCAACGAAATTAAGTAATTTATTGTTATGAATAAATAAAAATACACAGGACAAACAAGACACATGAATCAATGAATAAACTTGAATGAATGCATACACAATTGGATATATATATACACACACACACACACACACACATATACACATATAAACACACACACATACATATACATAAAGAGAGAGCGAAAGAGAAAAAGAGAATTAATACAATATACATACCCTAAATAAATATTATAAATATAAACAGCCTAAATATTATAAATAGATACAATATATAGATAATATATACAAAATAAAATATATATATATAACATTCTAAAAAAAAGTATATACACATTTACAGACTGTGAGCCCTACAACCTACTGCCACCTGAATGCTGCTGTGCCAATCCTTCGACTGTACTTCGAAGATGGATCTGACCTTCGTCCCAACCTCCGGCTTTCTCGACAGTCCATCATGTCCCTCATCACTGCTTTGAGGTCAGATTCTGATCATGGCTGGGAAAAAGATATTGAGGTGCTGGTGTTTCTCTACTGGCTGGCCCATGCAGCATCATATCATGTGGTGTCTCTGGCCTTTGACATCCCAAAGTCCACGGTGCATGACATTGTGCACAGAATCAGCAGGGCAGTCATCTTTATTTTGAGGAGGGTGATCGCTTTCCCGACCCCAGATGACCTGGAGGAAGTGGGGGCAGGTTTTGTCCAGCTGGCTGGGTCTCCAGCTTTTCGCATGGTGGCTGGTGCAATAGATGGGTGCCACATCCGGATCAAGTCACCAGCAAGTGAAGCCCTATGCTACTTTAACAGAAAGCTGTTCCACTCAGTCCAGCTGCAGGCCATCACTGACCACAAGGGGAAGTTCATCGACATTTTTGTTGGATATCCCGGGTCTGTGCATGATGCCAGGGTGCTGAAGAACAGCCCCGTTTACACTGGCCGCCTTTATCCACCTGCAGGAAACCACATCCTTGGAGATGGTGGTTATCCCTGTTTGAGTGTGCGCCCATCTGCCTCATCACACCATACAGAATCCTGTACAGTCTTGCTTCAACTCCAAGCATGCTCGTGCACGTAACATTGTTGAGAGAGCCTTTGGGATGCTGAAGACACGCTGGCGCTCAATCTTCATCAAGGCCCTGGAAGTGAGTCCTCCCTTTGTGCCAGATGTTGTTGCATTCTGTGCGGTGCTCCACAAGCCCCAACTTCAGAACGGGGACATTGTTGATCCAGAGGTTGTGGAGGATCCTGTCGATGACCCACCTGAGCCCCAAAACACAGAAGCCAGCACAGGAGAGGATGTGCGGGACAATCTGGCTGCAGCTGTGTCAGCACCAGACAACTGTGCACCTGCTCTTCAAGAGCTTGATTACCTCTGAGACAGTTTAACAGGTCAAGACTCTGCAAATCAGTTCATGTTCTCAGATTCCCATTGTTTAAGCTTGTTAGCTGGTTAATATGTGAATAGTTAGGTGTGTGTGTGGGTGTTGTGATGTGAAAAAGTGCAGTAGCAGTATCTAGAGGAGGTGGAAGTGCAGAGCTACTGCTCACTGCCACTGGCAGCAGGTTTTCAGGGTTTCTGCAGGTTTTATGAAGGTAAATTTAAGATTTTTTTTATTGGCAATGTTGATTGTAATTGTAACTGCTTTCATCGGCATTTTAACATTATCTTTTTTAGAAAGCTATATGAATAATCTGAAGGGAATACAACTCATCATGTCCTCTAAATGTAAATTTATAGGGAGCAGACATAAATTAAAAAAATATTTACTTGGGAAGCAAAATTATGATATAAGAAGTCTTGTATTCTGTGAAATTGAACAAAATGAATTTTATTATTAAAACAAGGACAAATATCTGCCTGTGGGCTCAGAAAAATCTTAATACCAATAGAAAAATAATTTTCATACCCCAGTGACAGATATTGTTCTTGTTAAGTATAAACAAGACAACTTCTTCATTTTGCATCTCAAATAAATGTATTTTGATTTATTATTTATATTCAGTATTTGTATTGGGACAAAAGAAGACATTACTTTTTGGCGGTGCATGTACATTTATTGCCCTGATGAATTTAAGACATTCTGCTCTGTTTTAAGACCTTTTAAAGCTTAAAATTGTGGAAGGATGAATTAAGACTATTTAAGACCAAAAAACCCTGTTTTTCTACAGGTTTTCCTCTGCCAGTGCACAGCGTCTCCATCACCAAGACTCCTGTCGGGCCTCCTCGCGGCTGCACAGGGTAACTGGGGATGTCGCAGCTCAGGCTAATCGGTTTTTAAATATTTCAGCTTAATTTTACAAATTACTTTATGGAGTAATTAAGTGAAGACCTATAAAAGAGATTAGTAGATGAAATCACTACATGTTAACCTCAAGAAACTCGAGAACTGTCTGTGAAAGTGACCTGTCTGAAGATGCTGAAGTTTATTTTCCTGGCACCATTATAAAATGTTGTAAGAAATATCCATTTGGTGTTGCTTTAAACTCTATTATACTACTTGATGCAAAAGTGATTTTGTCTTAAGCTTTTTGCTCTTAATCATGTAGAAGTTAAATTTGAAACAAAAAATAAAATAAATACATTTGAAAGCTGTCTGGTTTTTCTCTACAGTGCGGCACTCATTCTCAGCTGGAAACTACTACAAAATCAGTGTACACATAAGTGCTTTAAAATAGCTCTTACTCAATGTCAGATACTAAGCACTTCACAACTGACAAAATCTAGCTACTGTAAATCCCTGGAAACTAACATTGCAACAAACTTGATAAAACAGCATGACTCAAATGAAAACCTCAGCATAAATAAATGGAAAGAAAGTGTAGTTTAATATTAATATTCTTTATTTTTTTGCCATGAGCTGTAAAAGCTGAAGAAATCTCTCTCTCTCCTTTGTCTCGTCTTTCCTCTCTCTCTCTCTCTCTCATTTCTCGGTCTCTTCTTTCTTCTCTATCCTTGGCCTCTCGTTCTCGTCTCTCTCTTTCTCTTCTTTCCTCCCTTTCCATCATCTCTCTCCATCTCCTCTCCTCCCTTTCTACTGCTTCAATTTCTCTTTCTGCTTCCCTCTCCTCCATCTCAAGGATCAGCTCCTCTGTTTGAGGCAATAAGGTTGGGTGGTGTGTGATGGAGGGTCTGCCCCCTATTGCCTCATCCAAGACAGAATACCACTTCCAAGATGCTGCTGTAACCTCACCATCCTCGGTGTTCACACCAGTCTGTGGACATTTAAGATCCTACAAACATTTAAAAGCAGAATACCAAGACAGTCAATTATATTCATTAGTTTACTGCATTACTATAACATGGAAAAACATTAGCATGATCAAATAATGAAAGAATTCAAATTTTGGGGTGAACAATTATTATTATTTTTTAAATCTTACTTTATATTTTTGTTTTAGGTTTTCCCATTTTCTTTTGACTTGAGCAGCAGAAATTTTGCCCTCAAGCTTCTGCTCTGTCACAATAAATGCACAGAAATCAAGCACAAAAAGAATTCAGTAAGACCTTTACTTGAAGAGTTAGTATGTACTACATTCAGTGTCAACAGCACCTTTATAAAATGACATTTTACATCATTTGTTTACTTACTCAAAACCTTTGATGGCAGCATTACGCTTTCCAGTAATGAGGGCTTCATTAGCTACTCTCCACTGGATAAGGAGCCGAGTGTGTTCATCAGTCCCTGTAAGGTCAAAACAGTAAACATTAATCATGATTATAATATTGTTATAATATTAATGCTACACTGACAAACTGAGGCGTACTTATTAACAGTACCTTGCTATGTAGCCAACAAAATATATACTAACTTAAATATGAACACTAGACAGAGGGGAAAAAAATCGTTAAACTGCTAAACAATGACGTCTCCGTTAAAAAAGCAGTTAACAAGCTGATGTACAGCATTGACGTTAGCTCGATCTGTCCGTTAGATCGATGTGCTCCGTAATGATTAAAAACATCTTACAGCCGATTCACGAAATCATCTCATAGATTTACAGTGTTTAAACTTATAATAAGTCAGCCGTTTACTTTGATTATTGTAAACAAGTGCAATTTAACCACAATGAACAACGTTTTTCCCTGAGGTACTTACACTTGAAAAGAGCCGCGTCTCCGGTTTCCGTCATTTTTCGAAAATGACGCATATTTTGACATTGCAATGTCTAGGATTTATCTAGTAAAAGTTAACTTCACATGGTAATTTGTTTATTTTAACAACAACAAAGGGAAAAGAATGCTACCGATTACAAATGGAATGTTCAATATTTTTTTCTTTTTTTTGTCTACCTATGAATTAAGAGGCATTGTTAACTCTTACATTCTAATTACAGATGAAAGCTTATCTTCCACTCTTTTGAAAGTTTGTTTCTAGTTAAAGTATCAGGGAGATATGTCTCAGGATTCATGAATATAATTAAACCTTTTTAGCATGCTTGGGTGATGCCGGGGAGTTAAAGCAGAATTTGAGGTAGCATTGTTTTGACCCTAATTACAAGTTTCCAGCAGCTTGTTGACCGGGTTGTCCACCCAGGTTGTGATCCTCAGACATCATAGATTTCATTTTTATATGACAACCTTTTACAGCAGCCCATGTCTGATTTCCTAAAAAAAAAAAAACAGGTGTTTTGCCCCCTGGGTACCTTTTGTGTTGCATAAAGATTAGGAACCAAGTGAGAGTGAGTAAAAACAACAGATTTTTTTTTTTTTTTTTTGGTTAACTAATCCTTTAATTGTAAAGTGAAAGTTTAATGTATGCTTAGGAAATTACTGTTGTATAGAAGGGTATCCTGCATACACATGCAAAAAAAAATTCAATTTATACCACTGTTCTGGTCCTCAAATATGTCATTTTAAAATGACATGTACAGTAGGTAGACATCCAAAACGTTACTTCCACCGCCGCTCGTACCGCCGCCGCGCCGTCTGCAAAGTGCATTTGCAGCTTTTGACCGCTGAGTGGCGCTTTAATCACAAGTTTTCAAACAAGCGCATCAAAGCACATTTTCGCAAATAGACGACAGCTTTGCCTCGCTGATGTGTTACATTTGACGGCTGCAGTCAGGGAAAACGAAAGAAAAACACTATAGTTAAAATATTTAATATTCACATATGAAAGTTTGGTAATTATGAAGTTATGTGCATTTCTTAGAACGAATTCAAGCAGGATAAATGTCAAGCCTGTGCCTGAGCCAGTGCTTATATTTTCTCTAAGCTACACAGTATTACACCATATTTTAGATTTGACACATTTAATAGGTGTGCAGTATTATTTATATAATATGAATTATGTGTTATATTATTCAAAAGAAATGGTGGTTTACTTTGCATCGTAGCATTAAAAGTGGTAGCCTATTTTAGTGAGCTAGGCTACATGGATTTATATGCAAAATGTCAATATTCTCATATATTAGGCCTATATTTTTATAATTTATATTTTTAAAATTCCTTTAATAAAACAACATGCATTTTTGTTATTCGTTACCTGTCCTTTATTTTGACAGACAACTTCTTGGAAAAATATATTTGTCTGTAAGAAATTGTTGCTTGTTTTATAAATTATTTTCTTTATTTTAGTAAAACGTGAGGCACTGTATAATTTCGTTCCCATTATCTAGGCCTAATTAAAACAAGAAACGAATAAATTAAACCTGCACGATTTAGCTAAATCATTGAAATTCTAAAGAATGGACTGATTAATAAAACGTCCTCACGATTAAACTCAAGTTCTCTCATTATAATCACCAAACTGCAAATAACGTAAAAAAAGAGCTTCATTAATAGACAACTTCAGTGATTTTAAAGGGAGCCGCCGTTACTTGCTTACATAGAATTTAAGTAAAAAAAAAAAAAAATTGCAGCCGCATTTAAATGCAGGTGTGTAAAATGTCTGCGTGCAAGATTTGCGCGGCGCGAGTGCTGCTGAGTGCATACGCAGCATTTATTCTTATTTGTTTTATCTTCACTACAAATCTTGTTTGGTTTTATTTTGGATAATTGCATTTAAAAAAATTATTTACTTTTTAATGCATATGCAAAATGTGAATAATTATTCATATTTAAGTGTTTGTGCGAAAATTATTATGCGTGCAGGACAGGGAGGCGCCCACAAGATCACTTGAATTTTTTCCTGATAATGAATTAACTTAAAATTGTGGTGTCTCACATACATGAGAAATATATCTACAGAAAGCTTGAAATGTCTTTTAAACGAATCAATTCAGAACGAAAGCATTATGTAATCTGTGAAGGTTGTATGTCTCTTTAAAGGCACGTTCATGTGGAGAGAGTCAGCACTGTGAATTTCATCTTGCAGCCGACAAGAAAACATTAGTTTATTAATAAATAATTAAAATGTCTCCTTTTTTCACAATTATTGGGCTACTTCTGCCTGTGCTTTGTGACGAACTTAATGCATGTGCTTGAGCGCGGAATATATTAAGGCTCATTATGGATTATAGATGTAAATGTAATATAAACCTTCGATTAGTTGAATAATGACAAATGAACGAATAGTAACTAGAAAAATTTTACGTGGGGGCAGATCTATTAAATACCCTCTAGACATCTCTGTTAAAGTTTATAAAGCAATTTTATACGCGTTTGCATAAATTCTTCTTTCAGAACGGTCTGTAATGGAGAGATGCCTTAACACTGATTTTTCCTCTGAAACACAAAAAATTGAAATAAATTTTTTTTTTTTTTTTTAGAATGGCCAACCCTTCTCTGCAGATATTGTTGCTTCTGGTTTGTGCATTGTAAATAGGCAAAATAAAAAAAATAAATAATAATAATTAATTAATAATAATAATAAAGTCTCCAAAAACTCCAAAATGTTTTTTTGTCATGTCTGTAACGCATGTGTATTCCCAAATCTAAAAAAAGCCTATAAAACATCATAGACGGATCATACTGATGTCTGGACTGGTCTGGATGTCGTTTGCGAATTTATTTATTTATTTTATTGAGTTAAGGCAACTTCCTCTGAAGTTATAATAACTAATAAACTATATTGCGCTATACATTAGTCAACATTTGAAGTGGATCAAAACCTTTCTTCAAAGTTGCCCTAAAACCAAAATGACGAGTCCTATCTAAACCTGTTCTGCAAGTTTGATACCCTCATAAGACACTGTGCATATGAAAGACCAAGAGATTCACACCTTTATCTCGACCCCCACAAGCTATACAGAACTACCCCAACCCCCTCCAGCTGAACTGAATTCGGTCTGTTTTTGGGCTGTGAGGAACGGTGTGTTGTTACTGGGTTGAAACATGCCTGCACTCACAGCAGCCTTACTCTTTTTATTATTATTTTATAATATGCAGCCCATATTATTGTTTTCACAAGACCATAATGATAACAAATTATCAATTGATAATTAATCATTATTTTACGAAAATCATTGTTATTTGTGAACGTAGCGTTTGCGGAAGGCTTTAAGACCAAGCGGAGTCCTCCGTCAGCTGCTCCCACTTCACAGCGCGCGGGACTCGCGCAAACTACACCCAGCTTCAAAGTCCGCAAATTTTGATTTAACTAAATCAGTTTGAGCGAATACAACTTACTGATCATGAGCCCAACATTTAGCAAGACAGAAAAACATTCAGTCTTCCTGAAGGAAGATGTATTTCATTGTAAGTTAATGCTGTTAATTAAATAGAGAGTTAAATAGAGAGAGAGAGAGAGAGAAAAATAAAAAACGAACCCGCATTGGCTATTCCTAAACTTGGACCTCATTATATTGAAGTACAAATCCAAACACCAGAAGCAAACTCTCAGTGTTCTTTCATTGAAAAGTAGGCCTATGCATTTTGTTTATTCACAGGCTATATGGTTGAAATAATATTTTAGTTCAAAACTTTTAGTGCCATTGTTTAAAAAATGCTTTATTGGCTAACGTTTCATAGCCCTTCAGTTTGTTATGCTTTAAAATCCCATAACATTTGTAATTTCACAGTATTTTCACCTCCTAAATCACTAACCTTTAAAGTCACAATTCTATAATGGTAAAATTTACTCAGGCCGATGGCACTTTTAATTACAATATGTTTTTTTTTTTTTTTTTATTATTTTTTTTTTTTTTTTAGCTTACATAAATAGGTGAAGCAAAACAAATATGAATAATATTTGGATCGTCCCTTATTTTTTCCCTTATTTTCTAAAAGAATAAACACTTATTTTCTACAAGAAATAAACATGATAACATATTATTAATTCATATAAATAATTTAAGCAATTAAAACCTGATAACATATTATTAATTCATAGAAATAATTTAAGCATTTAAAACCTTTTTTAAAAACTTGAACTTCAATACTATTAAACTGACTTTAAAATCTCAAGGAGTTTATAAGTTAAAAAGGGTAAAATGTCACAGTGCATGTTAAATAGCCTAAATGAACTTGTGTTAACAATATAATTAGAACTAACAATATAATTCGATTTTTTTTTTTTTAAATGAACAATTCCTGTATAAAATGGGACAGCAACCTTTATAGTAAACATTTTTAAATCGTCCACAGCTGAGCAAGGCGCGAGGCAGGTTGAGCGTGCGAAGTGAATGTGCTGCACAAAGTCATTTTCAAATGCAATGAAAATAAAAAAAATAAAAAACCCTGGATAGCCTAGATTAGGCCCAGACTCTGTTCCTAAGTATATAAAAATTATAATTACCCCACAGTAACAAATTTTAACCGATTAATCGCCTATTTTCGTTTGCTGCACGTTATTTTATTTATTTTTTAAAACAGGCTAAAAAATAAATTAAGTTTGTGAGAGGAAAAAAAAATATAAGTATAAGTATATATATAAGAATACATAAGTCATGTATAAGTTGCATTTTATTACATTCAGAAATAATAACGGCTGGCCTAATAATGTTAATGTGCCAACAGGATATTTTTAGTTCTCTTCACTTTACAACAAATCCTTTAAATTTAACAAATTTATCAGAACAGAACAATAATTACAAATATATAATTCTAATGGATAAATAAAATTGCAGTATATAATAATATAGGCTTAACTATAAACAAACAAACAAAAAAAATGAATAATAATTTAAAGCGAACCATAGGTAAGGTTGGGCTCTCATTCGGGAGAAATCCAAACGTTTCCATATTCGTGATGTTGCCTATTTCAAGCTTAACTATTATTCATTAGGAAAAATAGGCTTTGTAGTTCACGCGTGTTTCAGTATCGACGGGAAAAAAAAAAAAAAAAAAAATCATAATTAACAAAAATATGCCAACGTGGACCGCTGCTCGCGGCGAATGGCACGGTGAACGGCTACTGTTTCCAATGAATGTGCGCGAGGCACCAGCACGATCAAACAGCTGAAACAGAAAATACTCAATTTTTGGTCACACAGTAAAGACATAATTCAAAAATGCAAAGTGTTATCAGTTTGAAAAATCAAGAATAATAACAGAATTAATCATAATTATTGCTAAATGCTGGACCGTTCTCATTTCTATCTGCAAATGGATCCTGAAGGATTTTTTTTTTTTAAACCAAGAATGAACCGAAATGAAAACATTTAGCTTTTTATCCGTATATATAGGCCTTATATTCAATGACTGTTTAATAACAATAGCAAGCATAAGATCCTTTGTGTAAAGGTCTTCTTTTAATTTTTGATGAGTAGACTGTAGCCAAAGACTATCCTACATTTTGAAATTAACTCACTGTACATTTTTTTATGGTTTTTTAAAGATGGTACAATGTTATATCATAATGTAATTGTTGTTTTACCTCCTCATTTTATCTCATTTTACAATTACATTCAGTTCGCAATCCGTCCCTTTGCGCCACCTGGCGGTAGTTTCGCGAATTAATTTGACACGCGACTGACTTGCAGTTAACGCGGCGGTATGCGCGGCGGTAGTACCCATTTTGGTTGTCTACCATCTGTATATAGAGTGCCCAATAATGGAGAAAAATATGAGCCACTCTTTTTATTTTAAATAATAGAAGGATCTGTGAAGGGTGTCAAATTTTAAAAATTACTTAAGTGGATTTATGTGCAATGAACTTACTCTGGGCTCTTCCTAGGTGGTCCTCTGAGGGTCTCAGGACAGCAAAGTTGTGCTCTATGGATTGAACACAAAATGTTGTTCAGTTTTTTAAGATTTATTTAAATGCTGTGAATATGTTTCAGATTTCCTTTATCCCTGATTATGGTCTTTTACCTTGTGTGTTAGGTTGATCAACACACCAGCCGTCTCCGTGATGGTCTCCCTGAGACATACGCAGTGGAGCTGAGAAAGGTGGAGTAGGTAAGTTGAATCAAGCAGTTTAAGTCGGTTAACAACGGTTCATAATCTTAAAGGGACAGTTGCTTACAAATAAAAAATGTGTTTATTGTATAAAGTGATTATGACTTCAGAAGATTGGAATTAAACAACTCATATTGTATCCGTTACTTCTACAATCTCTGTATGGACTATGGAAATGTAGGAACAGAAATCCCTGTGTTCATTGAAGACATCTTTATTTGTGTTTTGAAATTAAAGTTTTATGGGTTTAGAATGACATGAGTAATTCACAGAGGTTTCTATGAATGAACTAACCCGTTAATTGCATCAAATGCTGATCTTCATTTAGCTTTCCAGCTAGCCAAATACAACTAATTATTTATTTACCTTGAAAGCTGGGGAGACTCTCACACCAGTTCTGCTGTTGGTCTTCCATGTCCCTTTGTTGCTGATTGACAAATGCTGTTGACAATTGGGGAGGGGGGGGGGGATTTCAATTTTGGTGTTCTGGCTGTTATGCACCTTTAATCTTACTTATTTCATGCTGGGTCATTCTGTGTCAGATCAGCCAAATTTCAGAAACTTCCCTGAATCAAATTTGATATTTCCAATATTTTTTTCTGAAGAAAGAAAACCAAAATATTGAATGTCACAGATTATTTTTTTTGTTTTTCTGACATATGGAGCAAAGATTTCTGAAGTCAACAGATTTTACTAATAAAGCTACCAATCTTTATGTAAAAAAAAAAATAACAATGCTGCCATCTTTTTAATTCCCTTGTAATTTGGCTGATAAATCTTCATTTTGACACCCCTCTAAAAAATCATGGATTACACAGTAGATATAAATCCATGATATTCATTTTTTATTTATTTCAACAGGGAACCAAAAAAAAAAATTTACTTTCAACCTCTGGTTGAGTCAACATGAAATGTGTACTTTTATTTATAGTATTCATTTTTTTTTATTATTATTTTTCATTTCCTTTTTTGTTGCGTTTTGGAATTGCTGGAGGTTTTGGTGCAGGTGGAACACTTGCTTTGTTTGCAGCTTTTCTTTTTTTAATGGGTGGTTGATCTGCTGCCTCTTCATCTGACGAGTAGATATGACCGGTACTTGTTTTCTTTCTAGGAAAACAAAGATAAAATAACAACTGCAAACATTCATTGCCTCTTTGCGTTATGTAGCTCATAGAAATGTGCTCAATAAATGTTATGCTTTATTTCTCCTTAAAGGGTTAGTTCACCCAGAAATGAGAATTCTATCATTAATTACTCACCCTCATGTCGTTCCAAACCCCTAAGAACTTCGTTTCATCTTCAGAACACAAGTTAAGATATTTTAGATGAAATCCAAGAGCATTCTGATCCTGCATAGACAGCAATTCAACTACTACCTCAAGGCCCAGAAAGGAAATAAGGACTATAGTGGTTCAGGTTTAATTATGAAGTGACGATAATACTCTTTCAACAATTAATTTTTTTCTGTGTCAGTCTCTGACATGCATTCACGAGAGGTGCTGATGCAGGAGACAGCATTTTGACAGAGACCCGGATGCGCTATTTTAACAATGACTTTAATACCTTTCTGAGGTGGTAGTGGCATTGATGTCTATGGGGTATTTCATCAGTAATATCTTCATTTGTGTTCCAAAGATGAACGAATGACTTTTAGTAATTAAATAAATGTACCAGTCACACTGAAGCTCCTATTCAATAACTTATACCATGGTCCGTCTGACTATTCTGATTGGCTGGCAGGTATGTATTAAAACAGTTTATACTACGGGGCTGTTGAATGCTTGAATCTGATTGGCTGACAAACGTTCTGAGGTGTGCAATTATTTTCTGGGAAACGCACGGCGAACGTAGTTCCAGGCAGCTCTCCTGACCGCATTACAGTTCCATATCACTTCACATAGTAAAACTGTAATAACAGAAATTAGCACACGTACACTACGGTCATGCAGTTTGCACAAAAAAGGTGTTGTCAGTGCTGCCCTGACGATTTCATCAGTTAGCCTATACAGTGTAGCAACTTAAAGGCTACACATGACATTTCTCACTAGTGAGGTAATAACCGCTGTTTAGGACGCACAGAGGTAGCCTAATTCACACAAGCTCTCTCTCTCTCTGTCTTTCTCTGTGTCTCTGTCTCTCTTGCTCTCTTTCTAATAACTTCATTAATAACTGCATTAGAATGCTATCAACGTCTCAAGCCTCCGTTACCAGTTTAAAACAACGTTTTGGAACTAACAAAAGAGGCATTGGATGAGATGCAGAAGAAATTATCCTACTCACAATAGCGACTGAAGTACAAAAACTGGACGAATCCTTTTAAATATATAATCTGATCGATGTTTTGAGGTGTGGTAACCGGATTATAAGCAGAATAATTAACTCTGGGCCATTTAATTATTAGAAAAATAATGCACATCCTAGGTGTAATGCATCACAACCTCGGGTGTGCATTATTTTTCTAATAATTCAACTGCCTGTCGTCAATTATTCCTTAATGAAAAAGAAATTCCAAGTCAGTTTATATCACCTTTCTGTATTAATGTGCTGATTTCATTGACTTTCAGGAGCATAGAAACTTGTTTTTAATGCTGTCCTGTGATTTTTATTAATAAAATAGCTAGCTGTGCATTAAACTACACTATAACATAATTTAAAGCAAAAAAAACCACACACAATAACTTAAATTAAAATGGTTTAATGCACAGCTAGCCGTGCATTATCCCTTTCTTTAAATTTAAAGATAGATGACACATGAAGGCAAATGATGCCATTTTCATTCGACAAACCATTTCTTTTGTCTTTTTGTGAGGACTTACTTGGGAATCATTTTTCCTGCAATTTCAGGTTCTGCGTTTATGTCAGAAGTGTAGCTGGCCTTCTTCCAGTTGTTGGCTACATTCTGAAAAGATGCTGGAAAAAGAAATGCAGGTATGGCCTCATTTTTGTATATTAAAGCTATGTGAGATCATGTTTTACAATGTGGATAAATGATGTGCAAAGATTCTGCAAAATGAAATACAGGTCTACTCTGGGCAAGATCATGTTTAATTGACAGCATCATTTACTCTTACCTGACTCGTGCAGGATTCTTGCTCTATGTCGGGTCCACCCTTTCTCTGGCTGTGGTGCCTCCATTGTCCTAACACTCTTCAGCAACCTGTCAAGGTCTTTATATGGTGGCCACCAGGAGTAGCCATCTGCATACCAGGACTTGGCGGCTGGTCCAGTCGTCCCTTCTCCCTCAAACTCCACGATTAGGTACATTTTTTTTTTTTCTTTCTTTTTTTTTTTTTTTTTTTTGCAAGCCTGAAACCCGTATTGTTTATTAACTGATTAATTTTCAACAATGTAATTGAAATGCATGAACTATGAAACAAAAAGTGCTGATAAAGAATTACTCCGTATGTAAAAGAGGAATTTAAACGAATTGATTGTGATAGGGGACAAGAAAAATTTTGCTCTCTATTTCCTCAAACTTGCAGAAATCAACTGTTGTTGAGAGGTCATCCACTAAATGAATGCCAAGTGTAGAGGATGGCAGTGGATAGTCAAAAAAGGATTCCTGGTGTTTGAAGGTACTGTAAGCTACATAAATTTCATCCCTGAATGAAATTATGTTTTGCAGCTTAGCAACTTTGCCGCCAATGCAAACCTGACTGTTTGCCTGATCCAGTTTCAGAGTGTGAAGGCTTGTTCTCAACTCTTTATATTATGTCGCCTCATGAAAGGATGCAGGTAGAGGACCAGTCGCATGTGGTTTCTTGAGGAGATGTGGCCTGGTTTTGTGAGTTTTTTTGCAGCATCTTTGCATTTCTGAGAATCCTTTTATTATTTGACTCAGAGGGCATGTTGGTTTCCTCAGAAGTCTTTTGAGTTTGTTTAGGTGATTCTCGTACTTGAAAGCACTGAAGTTGTCAAGGACACCATGCCTTTTCCCATCATCTGCAAGATGTACAAGGCAGTGTGTATTGTAGGACAAGAATTGTGGACCATACAGTTGACCAAAGTGAGTGACAAAGAGCACCAGTATGTCATTAGCATAATCACAGTATTCTTCAATCAAACTGTTGTTGCACAGGATGAAGATTCCCACAAAAAGTAGCAAGAAATTTTTGTACACCTCTGTGTTAAGAAGATCTTTCATCATGACAGGTCCGGTATACAGTAAAAACTGCCTGAACTCTGTTGCCTTCCACCTATCAATTTCTCTCAGTGCCCTTGGTTTCCGTGCAAACTCCATGGGCACACTTCTCCGAGCATTTAACAGTCTTTCTGACAATGTGTTTATTTGAAATCCTGACAGCCTACAAGTCAGAGGACCCATCTTCAGCCACAAGAGAAGAAGCCTTCTCATGATTCCGAGGCACACAAGGTGCATGTAGTCGAGGGGGAAACCAGAGACCATGTTTAGGGATGTTTCTTCAAGAGGTGATGGACCATGATGATGATCAGCATCTGTCTTGTTTCTGAAACTCTCATTAGTTCTTAAAGGCATGTCAATTCTTGGAAATGTCATTCTATTTTCTAGGTACAAACCATCCTGTGTGCATTTTTCACATCCGTGATAGCCTGTGTGACCTTTAACATTTTTCAGGAATGCACGGGCAGGTGCATCGCAGACCATCGAAGAGAGTAGTAAAGTTAACATCACTCCTTCAAATTCAAATCCTCAAAATAAACCATTTACCACAGATACCAATTCTTTAATGTAATCAAATGTGGATATAATGTTTACTTGTGCCACAAAATAAACCTGTTTTCACTGGTTCCTCTTGTTTGATGTTTTGCAGTGTCCCTAGGATGGGCCAGAACTGTGTTGCGGAGCTCTTATAGAGGGGCAAACCATCAATGCTGACCTGAAGCTCCAGCATGTGAATGTTGTGCAGAATGTCAACATTTCTGATGTAGCACCTCTGCAATTGAATTCAGCACTCCGAAATGGTAATACTGGGTTCAAATGCACAGTCCCTAACAGTGTCCTCGAGTCTTTTGGCAGATTTAAACTGTGCAGCTGTAAAATGTTGAGCAGTGAATTCAGTGCCACATGTGTAATTTTGTGTTCAGTAGCCCAGGATGCCAAATCATCTTCTAGGGAATTTGGATCAGATTCTGATTCTGATTCTGTGTCTGATTCACTGTCATCAGGAACACTTCTATCTTCAGTCTCATCAACATGAGAGAGACAGTCCATAAATGTTTCTTCATCATCATTTTGACCTTGACAGGTGTTACTGTGCATCAAACCCAGTTCCTTCCCCCAAGTTGTTGCCTGTATTGTCTGCAGTTTTTGATCCACCTTGTCCTTTGCTTTTCTTCTCAGTGTCCAATAGGATGGTTCATTTGAAGCCATAGTATTAAGACCTTAATACAAACAAACCCATTTTTTGATGTTTGTTTACTGGCCTACCAAGTCATGTGCATTAACATAATGTACATACCTTTAGTTGGTTGACAGATGGTAATGGATAACTTTCTGTTGTCAAATTAAACAAAGGACATAGTTAAATGCTGAAATTTTAAATAACTACATTAAAAATAAAAAAAAACCAATTACATTTTATCTAAATTTTCAATTGTTCTGATGTGTACTGATGCATTTTATGGTTATATAAATAGTTTACAGTACAATACAATACAGTATATCTGATTTAAATCAAAGATTGACAATCTTCCATAATTGAGGTTTAAACATAGATTTACTTCTCATTTCATCACATTATGTTCTTTAAAGCATCATCAGTTGCACCTAAGAGATCTGCTCACATAAAATTATACATTTACACACAAGTTTGGTACTGGTAAGATTTTCATGTTTTTAAAAGAAATCGTATTACTTAAGGCTGTTTATTTGATGAAAGTTCACTAAAACCAAAATTGGTACATTTTCACTATACATGTATTCAATGTAAATGTTTTCACAATTTTGTGCATCAAATCAGTAAAATGATTTCCAAAGAATCATGTGATCACAGAAGAAGTCTGTTCTGCTCTAAGGTTGCATTTATTTGATCCAAAATACAGAAAAGGGGTAATATTGTGAAATATTATTGGAAATTAAAAATATGGGTGTCTATTTTAATATACTCTGGTATAATTTTTTTCTATGATGCAAAGCTGAATTTTCAGCATCATTCCTCCAGTCTTCAGTGTCCCATGATCCTTCAGAAATCATTCTAATATGATTTATTATCAGTGTTGGAAACAGTTGTGCTGCTTAGTATATGTATTTATTTTTTTTTTTTTTTTTTAGGTGTTAAATTTTGAAACCAGTGATACTTTTTCAGGATTCTTTGATAAATAAAAAGTTAAAAACAACAGCACTTATTTAAAATAGAAAACTTATGTAACAAAAATGGCAGTGTACTTGGTGTCAATCTAATCTTTAGGTAAGAGTTGAATGGCGCTTAGTGTCTCGCAAGATTTTAATTAGGTTTCCTCTGTTTTAAGGCATGCGATTGGCTGTTAGGTGCTGATGTCGCGCTTTACTGTGGTGCTGCAAGAACACCACCTATTCAACTGAGAAAATTGATCAGCGTCGTGATACGAGCGAAGATGGAATGGTTTGGTTTGATAAACTTGAAACGAAATCCCGCAACCTTGAGTTTGTTAAACTGTTATCACTGAACAGGCCTTTTTGTGATTCACGAAATGCGTGTTAATACCAGCTGGAAACGAGGCCTGCGCTTGTGCTGTTGCCAGGGTGTCGTCGTCTCGAAGGTAATAATGTTTAACACCTGTTAACTGTGCATGTTGAGGAATAGTGGGTCTTACATGTATGTTTAGTGCTTGTGTAACTTGATCCGGGCCGCTGTTATAACGTTAACACACATCCTATTTACAAGTTAAACTCACATTAAATCCACCACAAATGGTGCGTTCAAGTCATGTCAGATACATCGTATTTACGAGTTAAACGCACATGAACGCCACCACAAAGTTGATTTTGATTGCTTCCATTGTCCTCATTTGTAAGTCGCTTTGGATAAAAGCATCTGCTAAATGTAAATGTAATTACGAGTGGGAAACTCAATTTTCTTTAAGCTCCGAGTTGGGGGCGTGTCAATGAGAAACATGACAGAATCGAAGCATGCAACGTCTGTTGATGGTAATTTTTTTGTTGAAATTGATAGACAGGATTGCAATATAACAAGTTTTTATGCAATACAGATTAAAGTGGCTTCATAAATTATTCAAAAATAATTTAATTTGCAAAACACACCTGATGCAAATTATTTGCTCTTCTTTTTCTATAAGCAGAGTTAACAAATTCCGTTATAATTTTCTTGTAATTTATTAAAAGAAGGTACACCGCTAGTCTGTGCCGACTAAACTGACTTCAACGCACCCGACGTCGTAATTAGACTTGTCAACTCGTAAGTACGAACTTCCCATGAGGACTTAAGCAGCATACACCAATCCGAGAAAGCCCCTTACGACGTCCAATAATACAGCTAACTTGTAGGAATGAATGAAAACGAGTGAGCAATTTCGGACAGCCGCTGAGTGTAAATCTTACTTGTAAAATAGGAGTGAATGAGTGCACTTGATAGCGTCCACTCATGTTTTGGACCACCACAAATGGGTGTCCCTCGAAAAGTATCCTATTTGAGGGTACAGAGTGGCGATTTTAGATTCAGCACGAGCTATGTATAGCAACATTTTAAATTTGTACATGATTTCCCTCAGTGCCGATAGGCCTAAACCAATGAGTACTGAGCAGAGCAGCGCTTCAGATTTTCCCGCCCGACCGGTGATTGGAGCCACTCAGAATGGCGTTTAAGTGAATGAGATGATGTAACGTTACCTCAGCTGTTTCGCGAGGGGGAAAAAAAGCGCCCTTAACATCTCGGTATTTAGTTTTAGGTTGTTTGTATTTGTAACTTTAATATTCAGTGTGTGTCTGTGTTTACATGTATAATGATTTTTATCTCGAATATAATAACTTAAAGAAAGGGCTGATTAATCCATATAAATGTTACTTACCAACCACTTGACGAACTGACAACAAACTACAAACAAACATAAAGACGACTAGTAATTAACTTTTAAAACAACAGTAGTAGAAACAGACTCAGTGAATGAACAGGAACTTAATATATACAACTGGTGCTATTTACAGGTTATTAATGTGGGAAAAATGATCCAAAAATGTTGAGGGTACAGTAGGCTGAGGAAATCACAACGTACAACATATAAAAATTAAAACTAAAACCGCATATATGTAGCCTACGGTCACGTGACATTCAATCATGTATTTTTAATTTTTTTTTATTATTATTAAAAAAATTTCCTGAGCTGGATACAGGAAACCCAATGTGCTCATGTTTAGAGAGGTTATAAATAATGCTACAGTTTAATGGTTAAATATTGCTTAGTACAGGTTTTTTTTTTTTTTGTGTGAGGGAGGGTTACCTCATGGACATAATGTCAAGGGCTAACGTTACCTGTTTGCTACCTGTATTATTATGTTTTGTAAATGTATCCTGGTGTTTTTTTTTTTTTTTACTTTTAATCACCATATGTTGAAAATATTTTAAAATATCTTCATATCCTGGTTCAGTTGTTTTTATTTTATTAGGTTATTTTATTAGTTATTATATTTTATTAGGCATTAACCAGTACTAAAAGAGTATCGTTTTCTCTCTGTGTGTCACATTACACTTGCCCTGAATATTTCAGTGCCACACAATTTAAGAATCAGTTTACCACAGTGGCAACATATGATTTTTTTTTTTTTTCTCATGAAAATGGATATTTGACAGTAAAGTGCTCAAGTTGGGATGCAAATATAAATTTGTTTAAAAACCATCCGTGTTAAAAGTGTATAAAAAAACAACTAATTTTTATATGAAAATATATAAGTATTTTGACAGCTCATCTGAGTTGGTCCTTTATAGCCTTTGCTTTTCTTTATATTAGCGCATTAAAATTTACCACATGTTATTCCCTATAGTACCATACATTTGTAGGTCATGGTAGCCACAGGTAAAACCATGAATGGCTCTTCACTACACAGTAAGAAAAAAAACTTATAATAATAAAAAGTATGGTATTCATGAAAAACAGTAACCTAAACACATTTAGTATGGAGATAAATGCAAAAATTACCGTAGCTTCATAACGAACAATAATTCTGTTATTATATTCCATTATTTCTGTAACAGTTAATACAGGCTTGAGCCCTGATTCACTGTGGATGTCTGATGGCAAGTTGGATGGAGTGATTTTTACAATGGCAACTCACAGACTTAACACGCTCCAACTCACGCGGACACCTTGTTGTAAAACGCTTGTTTAATATATTGCTTCTCCACACAAATCCACTGTAAGATTTATGTTCTACACTTTTTTAAACTATCTATTATATCTATTCCTTTGATATATGAGTGATGTGTCTGTGACATATTTTCTTTAACCCTAGTTTCCTTAATTCTGCTGCACCAGCTGTGGAAACCTGACCTGGTGAGGACCCTCTCCTCCATCCTCAACCATTGAACCTCTTATCACACTCGGACGAGGTAATGAATTGTTAAAGATTCTGTTGTTGGTCAGTGAATGGTGAAACTAGTAATTTAAATCATTTCTCTGAACAATTTGATAACCGCTATATATAACAGCTATATTCAGGGTGTCTGCAGGTCCTCAAAAAGTCTTAAAATGTCTTAAATAGTGTTTTCCTAATATGAGGCCTTAAAATGTCTTAAATTCAGATTAGATAGGTCTTAAATATTTTTGGTCACATTACCGCTAAAAAATCTTCAGTCTGACGGACCTAATGACTGTTTACAATCATTGGACAGACAAGAGATTTTTTTCTCCCCCTCGGTAAGTTACTGCGTCATCAGAGAGAATTGCAGTAGTTAGCAGAATACAAGTTCGTGCTGAGGCTCACTCTGTTGGTCTCTTTGTTAGAGACTTCAGAACAAATAAGCATAACAGCAGACATAAACTCAGTAGAAACACATGGAGGTAGAAATTCAGAATGTTTAGTTTATTCATAACATGATATAGTTAAGTAACACCATGACAAATTAGCTATTTTGTTTAATGTTCTCACGATGCAAAAAACATTGAAAACACCTACAGAGTGCACGCATTACGTGTGTGCATTTAGGGTGCACTCTTTCACTGCATGATTCAGTTTATTAAAGTACATTCAGAATGATCACAAATTAAAAGACATGGGGGTAGAACATGTGTATATTTATACCACTTAAATATAGTTCATCAATTTTGGTAAATTTCACATGGAAGAGTGCCTTTTTTTCTCCAAAAATTACCATATACAAATGTAGTTTTTTTTGTTTTGTTTTTAACAACAGTTCAGTAAACTATAAATTCTATTAAGAGACTTGTGTTTTAGACACCGTATTGTCTGTTTTTGCTCTATTTTGCCAACAAAAATAATTCCAAACACAGCCACAGCACTGGTTTGCATCTCTGAGCAACATGATGGCTTTTCGTTCCTGAATGAATCAACCGTTTAAATGATTCGGTTCAATCACAACGACTCACTTATTAACAGTGACCTGCTGCCACCTACTGGCGGTTTTAATTTCACATTTAAAGTATCTTCCTTTTAAAGTAATTTCAAATATCAGTATTCAACGTTTTATGTTAAATATATCAAAACATAAGTTCTGCATTTGTAACTGCAGGTTAAATACATTCATGTTCTGCATTAAACAGTGTGTTAATACTTGTAAATGCCACTTCAGGTGCAGCTTATGTCTGGATTTTAAAGAGGAATTTTGTTGATACTGATTTCTTTACTTGGTAACAGCCCAAATGTCTTAATTTTTCTAATTCAATTATTAAATGTAAGAATTTGATTCAAAAGATAATGCAAACTTATAGAAAAAATGGCTTTATAATGGTAAAATGCCCATAAAAGGTAAAAATCTATTTAAACTTAATTTCTATCTCACCAACAGACAGAATATGAAAAATATCAAAAAAATTTAGGAGTCAGCTGTCCACGAAAGTCCTTAAGATAACATAACACTCAATCAGTTGAATGAATGATGAACATTCACATGTTGTGTTTTATGATCATGTTTAGCAATGCAGTGGTAGGCTTAAGCTCCCATTTTTTTTTCTTCATTCTTCTCCATCATAAAAGGTTTATCATCTGTGTCATTATTGTTAATCCAGCAACACAAGACAGAAAATCACTAATTGCTTTTGAATTTTTAGTAGTTTTATTAACAATGTTTTATTTTTAAAACACTCATGATACTCACACAATGACAATAATTTGAATTTTTTTAAAAAGGCACCAAAAAAAAAAAAAAAACAAACAAAACCAAAAACAATATAACAACAAAAAAGCAATGATACAGTTATTGTAAATATTAAACTATTTATAACAATGTTTTATAATGTAATTGGGGTCACTGATTAAAGTGTTTAGAAATTCATACAGGTTTGGAACCAAATTATAAATGACTTTGTTTCTGGTGAATACAGAAATTTTAAATAATATTTGTAACCAATTAGTTCCATAGTATTTTTCCCCCCATATAATTTTTTTTTCCCTACAATGGAAATCAGTGGTGCCCCAAACTGCACCATTTTTATATGATGTGATGTTCTTTTTGTATACATTGTTACATAAAATGCTCTTACGTGTTCTTTTCTTCACACAATACCTTAGGACAAACCAGCCTGTGATCTAGACTCCTAGATCCAACCCTGGTCCACGATCATTCCCACACCTGTGTCTCATCACAGTCCATCACCTGTGTCTGCACCCTGCCTACTGCTAATATTATGGATTTCTGTTCTGGAGAGATATGCCATTCACAACAATCTCTACATAATATCAAGCTCAAATAATTTAGTCCTGCCTAACAGTTTTCCTGATTTGTTACTGTTCACAATGTAGCACAGTCTCGTCTTTGTGCATTCAGTTGTTAAAATATGTCCTTATTATTTGATTGTATCTCAAGTTTATTATTTAAAAGCAAATTCACAATCTTTCACGAGAAGAGATAATAGGTGTGTCTGACTTGAAGCAGTGCTGTGCAGACCGATCGAAGTATGACATCACAGTACCACGAGAGCAATAAGACTGTAAGACAGCTTCTTATGCTTTTGAATCACTCTCATGATACTATTTCAAACATCAAGCAGTGCTGCGCAGACCAATTGAAGCTGAACACGTCTAAAGTGTAAACTCTCACTGTCAGCTATGGGACTTCTGCAGTAATATGACGAGCAGGTGTTCAGTGTCATCATCTTACTTTATTGAAATGCTATATTGACCTGGATTCAGGTTTAAAACTGTTTAACTGGGAAAGAACAAATTAAGTGTCATTAATGTTGTGAGGCTGCATAACATCTGGTCAGAAGAATGTTTGTGTAGTCTGTTTCCTCCTGAGGTTTCTATCTTGTATAGATAAATATCTAAAAATGAGTGTCTTTGTAACCATTCTCAATAGATACTGAAAGCTTTTTCTCTCCAAATGATATTTTGGAATCTAAAAAAAAACAAAATATTAAATGAAATCTGTGAAGTAAGCCATGGCTGGGTGTACATTACATAATTTTAATATATGCTGTGGAAGTAAAGAACTACATGAACAGAAGCCATGAATCACCCCTTCAGGAGTGATCAATTCTGTTCAAATTCAACACTGATCCAACAGCCCTGTCTGTAATTAACCAGTGCTCCTGAAGTTCATAAATAGCTGGTTCAGTAGTGTTTGAGAAGGATTGGAGCTGAACTTTCCAGGAAGTGGTATAGTTATGTAGACAGGTAATGTTGGTGTGATTAATTTATTGAGTAGTCCTATTTAGCTCCCTAATTATTCTGTAGTTTAATTATAGGCAGGATTTACAGTAATTGCATTAAATAACTGTATAGACTATAGAAATATTTCAGTCTAAAACAATAGTGAATTTAACAAACACATCTGAAGTTTAACATTTAGATGTCTGTTTCTTGCTTGTCAGTCCAAGAATAATTTATTGCATTATGATTTGAAACCATTAAGCACTATTTTTTTTTTTACAGTAAATAGTACAGTAATGTCATTTACTTTGGAGTAACTTGCTCAGCATCAAATATATATGTATGTGTGTATATTTACAGTGTATATATATATGTATATAATATTATATATATGTTATATATGATTTACTTAATCGTTAATTCCAATCACCAAGCGTGTAATGTTGAACACTTAAAAACCCACAAGTAGTCACAGGATCTTATATGCTCTCTACAAAATACTTGCATACCACGTTTATCTCTATTCTAAACGATTAAAGATTCAAATCAAGCAAATGATATCGAAATGGCCAGTCAAAAATATTTAAACTGGGTTTTGATTTTTTTCCATGATATAATAGTACCATGTGACAGCGATCACAAATCGAAAGTGTTTCAAAGAATTCTGATTCTGTTCCTGCTGCACACAACTGTCTGAACAACTGCAAGTAATGAATAGTTCAGGATTACATTTGTTTAGGGGAATTAGAATGGATTTCCTCATGTATGTGGTTTAAATGTTAATTTATACACATGTATGCCTGTTCATATAGCTGTGAGTCAACACCGTTTAAAAGTGATATGGAGACCAAGGGGAAAGAACACTTTTGTTTCCCAACATCTGTAACTCAACCAATTTCTTTGAAAGTTAAAGGCACCACTTAAACTCTCTGCAAGATTACTTCAGCCCTTATAAATTGATGCTGTCAATATATGGGAGTGTTTTTTGCACTCCACCCCTACCGTAGTAATACATGCTGGGTAAGTTAAAATAACAAAAGATAAAGAAGCTAAAAACAGCTGCCAGCTCAGGCAGTTTGCTTTAAAAACAGGTTTACTTCTGAAACAATCTAAAAGAACAATACAAAACATCAATGTCGCATACTTCTACGAATGAGTCATACACACACACGAACAGAAAGTGAATTGGAGATGTGGTCATTCCGAATGCAGAAGTGTCTGTGTAAATTACATGACTAGACAAACCTCCTTAACGGCATAGCCGTGGGAGCATATTTTATCTGGGGGGTACTGGGGGCGGGGCTGATGTTGCAGGGCGCAGTGTGGGGCACCCACTGGAAGAGGAGCCATGAACACTTTTTGTTCTACATTTCATATTTATATAACATGTATTCGACATTAAAATGCATAAAAAAAAAAAAAAAGAAATAAATAAATAAAATCCTAAAGCAGAAAGCCATTTATTTTCCGACTATGTGAGGCTATAAGGACCAGGGGCGTACGATTTCTTCCGAGGTACTGCCCTAACAGTATTTCCCCATTATCCCCCCAAAACTTATACTGTTTCAGCTGTGTGTATTCCGCTTCGGGTTTTTTATAAAGAAAAAATGTAGAAAAATGTTTGGATTTTTTTTTTTTTTTTTTTTTTTTTTTTTTTTTTTTTTTTTTTTAAGTAACGGCACTAAGCGCCAGTAGGGTTGACCAGAATATTCAATATTCAATATACTTTAGGTGGGTTGGCATTCATTTTCACCAGGAGATCTCACAATCTTTATTTATTTATTTTATTTTTTGAGCCTGGCATCCCCCTAACGCCAAGCCCCTCACCCCAGTCGACTTCGCCCATTTTATTTTTTCACATTAAGAGTTGTCTTTTTTCTGTTATTGAACGAAGCAAATATTACATAATGTGCTGAGTCCCAAAAAAGTGAATATCTGATCATCATTCATATCGCTGTTTATATTACACAACCAATGCAACGACTGACGCATTTGTGGCTGCATTTCAAAGAGCTCCATTATAAGCGCGTGTAAAAAATGAAACGTAGCACATATGTAGGCCTACTTCCGATTTCTCCCCAATATGGGGGACAGGAATTCAGTCAATAAATGCGGAAAGCAAAGTAACTGGCTTTAAATGAGGACAAGACTGTGCGATTTGAAACTGGCCTTCCACAGCAGCATCAAGTTTGAAAAATCTGTAAATTCTGTAAATAATGCTTATAGTATATTGTTGGTGTAAAAACCCGAGCTGCTTTTATTCTCCATGCTCAGTAATTTTACATTATGATAAAAACGCACACTTAATTTGCTTGGAAAATACTTCTGCGAATATGGCAGCCAAAAAAAAAAAAAAAAAAGAAAAGAAAAAAAAACCTTCCAGTAGCCTGGCCTAATAATAATAATTTGTCTATATTAAAAAGTATTGCTAGTGCAGTGTCCGTTCTAGGAGCAAATAACCCCTGCCAGCATTAAGCGATTCGATTTCGGCTGGCGCTGTTTATTACAAATATACAATTAAAAAGAGAGGAGGCAACATATTCTCTTAATAATTCAGGCTTTGTTGTAGATGTATCTTTATTTGAGTGGGCTATCTCAAACTCTCTGAGCTTACTTCTGCTTAATGCTTCAAATGGAACTTGGGAAGAGTGGGGTAAGTTAGAGAAACACCGCGGGGAGCTGGGACTGTGATAAGGAGGAGAAACGCGGTAGGAATGGAAAGAGGCCCCTATTTACTTTAAAAATTGTTTTTTGCTTGTCACGGTAAAATTTACAGCATAACCAGATGTAATGGTTTGTTACATCAAAGCAAATTTATCAAGGTCTAAAATATTTATGATGCATATAGGTAATTTAGCAACATATAAATGCAGGCAAAACAATTAGCTTCCCCATAATGGCCTGAACTGATAAGCTACGAAGTAGCTATTTTTGATTTATTTATAATTTACACTTCCAAAATTGCAGCTATAGGGGCAAGTGAGCCGAATGCTGTAGGGTAAGTGTGTCAGCATTTAACTTACCCACATAAGGCATTGTAGTTAAGTAAAATTTCTGAATTATAAACTGGTATTTTTTATTTTTTTATTTTTATGTGATATCACTAGTTTATCATATATACATAAGTGCACCAAATCCTTCTCTGATAGAACCAGAGAAAATGCTTTTTCATCACGTTATAATCAGATATATCTTTCCACCTGTAGTCACAATGGCCAACACACTCTCTGTTTAGTCTGTTTTAGGAAGTCTACAACTTTAGTGTTCAAAATATTGTTTCAGAGATCTCTTACACATCTTACACTTTTTTATAAGAAGCCATGTTTTGAAACCCTTTGTCATAGAATACATTCCCTGATCATTTTAAAATGATAGGACTACATTTCATTTGGATGCTTCCGAATAAAAATGCTTAATGAAAGGGAAATTTTCAAAATGGCTTTTAGAGGGGTTTTTGTATCTGAACTTCTTCATATATATATATATATATATATATATATATATATATATATGTTATATATATATATATATATATATAATGTTTGTTTTCATTTTTTCCTTGTACATGTCGGGTGTCTTAATCACATTTTTTTTTTTTTTTTTTTACACTTTACTGTAGCTATTTATGCTTGTCACTTGAATTTTACTGATCAGACATCTGATTCGTTAACACTGTTGCATTAACACTTCGACCACACAAATGTGTCTCAAAGCAAAAAAAAAAATAAAAATAATAAATAATAATAAAAAGAGACTGTGCAAAATAAATAAATAAAACAACAAAAAACAGTATAGACTATCCTCATGGTAGAAAGAGAGACTATGCACTGCATTTTATCTCATCATCAGCTAATTTTAATGGCATCACAACAGAGAGTATGTGGTTCAGTACTAAGCAAGAGAACTTAGACTACCAATTTTAAGTCAAAGATGATCATGTGTTTTATAGGCTATTCCAGGATGTGACAGTGAATTTTTAGTTTCATTTGCGGTAGTTTGTGCATCTGCTTGCTAGGGATACTTTGACTGCCATTAATTCTCAAACTTCCACCAGCTTTCGAATTGTGTAAAATTCTCCTTTTTCCCTTCTCCCTTTTTTAACCTGCAGTTGACATACAATGTTTCTCCCTAAACCACGACTGAATATACCAAAGGTAAGGATCAAACATTTTAAGATGGGGTCATTGATGGCCAATGAAAGGCACACTGTAAAAAATGGTATTAGCTATCTACTTAAACAAATTATGGTAAAACACTATACAATATTACAGTATATTTTGAGAAGGTTCTAAGGCTTGATTTCTTTAATGAACTCCTACCTAAAACAACTAATGTTTAAATCTTCTCAATTAAATGATATATGTCACAAAAAAATTTCATATTATTAATAAGAAATGATCTCACAAATGTCTAAGATTACTATCAAATGTTCTGTAATTTTGAGTGAGATCTGTTTGTATTTGACTTTGAGTTATTTTATACATTTAAAAGACTGAAATAGCCAAAGAGCCTGGCGCAGGAAAATTTTGGAGTAGCTACTGAAAAATACTGCACTAGCACTAGCAAAGCTACTGCTCATTAAACAAGGCTTAATGCCTTAGAGGAGTAGTATCCATAACCATAAGCTCTACTCTTCTGCACTATGGTAATGATTGCACTGTGTAATGGAAACTTCAGTGTAACAGAAACTCTTTCAAATGTCAAACATAACTGAACATTAACATTAATAGATGCTTCCATTTACTCAAAACATCAAATAGCATTTAATTTCAAAATTTACTCTCTGTATCCAGCCATATGCAAAGCATGCTGGGAACTAACAATCACCTCTAATATAAAACTGCAAATTGAGCTAATTCTTTTAAAATCAATTCAAGCCCCAAAACTGCTTAAGTCTCCTTAAAAAAAAAAAAAAATTAGGAAAACACATCTCTTGGTTTTATTAGTAAAAAAATCCTCATTATTTTCTATACAACACTGAATCACAATTTCTTTAAAGAAATCCACACATAATTTTTAATTATCACCTTAATTTTTTTAATGAAAATTACAAGACCCCATGAGTCCATTTTTTACAGTGTACTGCAGAAAGATTTCTGGCTTGAATGCATTCCTTCCATCTGCTGTATACCTAATGCTAATACTCAAATACATTTTTAATTATTGATATTGCTTATTGATTATTGTATACTTGCTGGATAGCCACTTAGAATAGTGCACAGAGCTAACAGAAAATAACTTTCATTGATGCATTTTATTTTGTTTCAGGAAACTAATTTACCTTTGATTGTGGTTGGCGGGACTGCATAGTAAAAACATTTTAATTCACCCAAACACAGGCCTCGTGTCATTTATAGCCTTCAATGATTTCTTTTTTTTAAGCAGAGGGCATCTCTTTTTTTTTTATTGTCATATTTTTTTTTTTTTACCAGTTTGTTTTTTAACTTAAATTTGTGTAGTTATCATGATTCATATTTTTTTATTATATTTATCATTGAAGCTAAAATAAAAATAAAAATAAATAAATAAATAAATAAATAAGCTCCTTTAAACTTCTTTTTTTGTCAAAGGTAGCCTATAAAAATGGAGCTCATGATAGTCTGCAGACTACTTATGTGACAGTCAGCAATAGACAGTCAGTAACTCCTCCCACTACAATTAAATAGAGATATGTAAGGTTCATACCTCCACTCACATTCTTGCTCTCATTCTGTTGCACAGACATGTGGCTTAATCTCCCTCCATCCCCAACTCCTCCCTTTATACAGGCACACATGAACCACTTAGCGGCCTTGTCCACAGGAATCATCTATCAGCCTCATAGTTGCTTACCTCAGTATAGTCTCATTTACAAACTTAGACATTACTTTTTGCATGGAATTTATACCTGTTGCATATCAAAAGAAAAAAAATGGGTGTAATTGCATTAGGGCTTTCAGGGATTTCAAACCTTAGTGAGGTAGTTTGCTTGTGGACAGCTCAAAAAAATATTTTGGAACACTTTGAGTGGAAAGCCTGTCACTCCAAGATACATGTTCAGCACATCTACAATAAATCTTAATCAAACAGAGGTGGTGTCCTAAATGAAATGTCATTATCAAAAATTAACACAGATAGATAGATAGATAGATAATATAGATAGATAGATAGATAGATAGATAGATAGATAAGATGATTATTATTAACATCCTCAAATGTTATTTTCTTTAAATTGGGATATGAAATCATAAATGTGATCTATCATTATTAACAATCCTCAAAATATTATTTTTAAATTGGATATGAAATCATACATGTCATCATCACCAATGTCATAATATGGCTTAGTTTTAGCTTTTGTGGATGTTTCCACATTATATATTCATCATCATGTACATAAATGAGTAAAATCTCTTGTTAACTGTGTTAGCCTTGGCTTGCATAGGTTATTGACTCATTGTTTACTCCTGCCAGTGTACCTGAGATGACTATAATGAATATGAATGTCAACTCCCCACCTTACTGAAGAGTTTCTTTTTACAGTAACTGAATATTACACAACACTTGTTGATGCAAATTTAGACAGGTAGATAAACGCCACACACTGATGTTCCTCGAAAGCACTTACATTATTATTAAAGAATCTAAAACAAAATTTAATATTTTGGTTTTCATAGCATATTATTGCATAAAACATAATAAGCAATAGAAAAATAAAGTATTCATTGTTTTACCGGTTTTACCAGAAGCATATCAGAATAAGGTCCAGTAGTTACACTGAATAAATTCAGTAACTAACATTAACAATGAGCTTATACATTTGTTTCAGCTTATCATGATATGTTAACGGTATAAATAAACCTACAACTGTTCATTGTTAAATCCATGGTAGCTCAGGTCTGATAATTACCATTGTCACGGCTTTGCCTGGCTCCTCCTCCTGCCTGTGTGCTGTGTCTGTCTCCTACAGGTGAGCTGGGCGCAGGTGTTTGAGTTGTGCTAATCAGTTCCTGGGCCAGGTCTTTTAAAGACACTGTAGATGAGACCGACTGGGGTGGACTGCCTTTTTTTGTGCATTTGTGTTATTCATTGCACCCATCCCTGGATGCTCCCTTTTAATTTTTTCAAAGGCTCCGCTCAAATGTGGATATGCTATTTAGTTCAAGAATAAGTAGAATAAGGTTTTTCGCGTGTATTCGTCCCTATTGGTGCTTGAGTAGTTAACAGATGTGTTGTTAAACGATTCGGGTATGGAGTAGTAAGCCGCTTTGATTAACGCGTGCCTAATTGGTTGACTGTATTCGGATCCTATGGTGATCCGGCGCAGTAAGTTTGATTGGGCATTTAAACGCATGGACATGATTGGGAAAGACACACGCGGATTAGTTTAATTAGGTTGAGATTTTTTTTTAGCATTACGTCGGTGCGGGAGACAAAGAAATAATTTGGTTTGTTTGTGCCTGGGGTTGTTTAAATACAGCCAGTACTAAAGTATTTGGGGTGTATTCATTGGGGTAGGTGTAGCCTTTCGCAGTGTTGCAGACACAAAAAAAAAAAAATAAAAAAAAATATATATATATATATATATATAATATATATATTGGTATATATATATATTATATATATATATGCGGAGGCATATATGCTATATTATTTATTAAAAATTAAAAATCTCTGTTCTTGGTATGCATGAAGTGGATCGACGTGGTGCAGGCAAGCTCTGGTTTGTTTTTTTGTCTTGTAGCTGCAGTGTGGTGGCCGTACTTTACATTGATAAATGTGCTCATTTAAAAATTTGGTTTAAGGGTTAAAGCAAAACTGTAGAGGAAATAAATGGATACTTTTGGATAAATTTTTTCGCTGCTTCTCATCAGATCAGGTTTTAGATACGCTGACTAAGGAGCAGTTGTGTGATGTTTAGTGAACATTATAATTTTGAATTGGGCTTGAGAAAAAATGCTAAAATTGTCGCGATAAGGCAGGTGGTTAGAACTAAATTGGCTGAAAGAAAAGTTCTCCCATCAATAGCTTCAATGGATGAGTTGGAGCCTGAAGGTGTTTCAACGCCACGGGCAAGTCTGGGTGAGTCTCGCAGGTCCTTTGGGTCTTACCTTGAACAACAAAAAGAGCTGTTAGAAATGCAACAAAGAGAGAGAGAAGCGGAACGTCAGCGAGATTAATAAAAACCAAAAGTGGATCGAGAAATTGCGTTGGAACGTGTAGGTTTGTTTGCAGTAAGTAAATTCGCAGTTGATACCGGTGGCGATGTCCCGATTGGACCAGCGCGCACCCCTGATAGCGCTAATATGGCAGAATTGCTACCGAGTTGAATGTAGAAAGATCCGGATGTGTTTTTTCACCACTGTTTGAAAGTGTGGCAGATGATCGGTGGTTGGAGTGACTTCTGAACGAACGTTGTTACTCCAGAGCGTTGCTAGTTGGAAACGGCGCAGGAGGCGTTTATTGCTTTGTCGGTGCCTGAAAGAAAGATTTCGACAAGCGTGAAGATGCTGGTGATTAAGGTATATGAGTTAGTTCCATAAGCCATAGACCGAAGGGGGGGGGGGGGGGGGGGCTAGGGTTCGTAATTGGAAGAAGGAGCAAAAGCAGACTTATACAGATGCTAGTAAGAGAGCTGAATTGTTCATTTCAATCGTTGGTATGTTGGCAGTAGGCGTCTCTACCTGTGAAGAATTTTGCTAAACATAAGTGTTTTGGAGCAATTTAGAAACTAATCCCCGCCGCCCTGATGCCGAATCGCAATCTATATAAATGGAGCCGGAATGTAAAAACCGCAGCAGAATGCCGCAGATTTTGATCGGCTGAATAGTTTTAACGCACAGGCCAAAATTTTAAAGAATATAATCCAGGAAGGGGCTAACCGCGAGCAGCGCATTGGGCGTTTCAGTGAACGTTCAGTATTTTCTATACTGACCCCCCCGGGTGCCACTAGTCCGTACGTGCCAGAGAACCGTTTTTTCGTGGCAAGGCAGGTCCGGAGTGCTTGTCGTTATTGTTTAGAGAAGGGGCACTGGAAGAACGATGTGTCCTGCCTGAGAAGGAGCAAGGAGGGAGAGAAGCAAACCTGCCGCGCAAGACCTGTCTCTTGCCGTTTTCGTGGTGTGCGCGGCACGGTCTGAGTTCATCCCGGCATCATGAGCATAGGTCAAACCCTGAAGTGGGTGTGCCTCCTCTAATTTGTCTGCAGACAGCGTGTTGGATCTACCCAGTTATAGCCATTTCGGAGGTCCATTGAAGCCGAGGTCCAAATGAGTATCCTCCTGCATTACAGATGGGTTTGTATCGTGGGTGGGCAGATTCTGTAAAGGTGCCAGTTAAATTCTTAGAGGATTACGGGGCCTGTGAATTTTTTCTAGAGTCTGTTTTGCCTCTTCTAGTGAGTCCAGCATGGTAATGTTTTAGTGCGGGGAATGGGTGCAGGTTGTAAACTGTCCTCTGCCTAGCGATTGAGCTACAGTCAGACCTAGTTCAGGGTGATGGTTGTCATTGCTGTGCGCCATTCGTTGCCTGTACATTAAGATGGATGTACAGCTAATCTTGGGTAATAACTTGGCTGTAGAGCGTGTTTGGCCGTGATGTGGCCGTCACCTGTGGTGGTTAAGAGTGGTCCCATCTATCCACATCAGATGCTGTATAGTAGCCTGCAGAGCTTACCTGAGGTGTTCCCCTGCCTGTGCAGTAACACTTGCTATCGACCGTCTAGCCTCGGCCTGTCACTCTCTTATCCTAGCGTTTATAGAAAAATCGTAAGCCTGAGTTACAGCCTAGTGTTTTGCCAGATTTGCCATCTTCCTTCTGTCATTAGTGATTTTGTTGTAGCTCAGAAGTGACGGACTCAACATTGACGTGAACTGTGTGCTGGGGTTTTGCCTGTTTGAGGAACGACACATAGTGCCACGAGGGGTTTATTTTGTTCAGGATGTGGTGGTGGTTCGTACGTGGATGCCTCAGATTAACGACGTTTTGAAGAGATCCTGTTTTCCAGAATAGTAGTGCCTGTGAAGTTTAGAAACTTGATACTACAGACGGCTCAAATGGATAACATAGCGGGCCCATTGGGGTGCGGAGACGTATGACACTTTATAGTACTTCTACTGCTCTTGCCTACGAAGTATGTGGCCAATGCGTCATTAAACCTTCATACATGTCATTAACTGGAAAGCCTAATCAGGTGATCAAGCCCGCTCCACTTAACCCTATTCCCGCTTTAGGGAAACCATTTGAGTATTTTTATCGGAAATGGTGTGTTGGGGACCCATATGCCTCCAGCAAAAGTCAGGGTGTGTTACCTGTTGACTGTGATTGTGTCAGTGCCACCCTTTACCCGGCTGCCTATGCGTTACGTACAATTTCTACCAAGGCGGTGGTGAAGGCCTCTCTCTCAGTTTATCTCCATCTTGTGTTATCCCACAGATTATCCAATGACAGAGGCTCCAATTTTACGTCATCTGTTTTCAGAAGTGCTGGAGCAGCTGCATGCTTAAAACAATCAGCTCGTAGTGCTTATCAACGCGCCCGAAAGCGCAGGCTCTTTTGCGCGTTTTTTTCACACCAGCCTCATGTCCCTGCTTAGGGGTTACTGTGTTCAGCTTAGGCAAAGACCGGGGAGGAAGGGCTTCATGGTTGTTGCGTGCACCACGTGAGGTAACACAGGAAATTAAGGGTTTTTCACCTAATGATTTGGTTTCGCCATAGAGTCCGTGGGCCTTTATCTGTCCTACAGGCTAAACTGACGGTGTCCTGAAAAAAAAAAAGTCCTACACTTGTTGGAGTATGTGAAACGGCTTGTCGCCGGAAATTGTTCTTAGCTTGTGAAGATGGGTGTAGAAATTCTGGACTAAAGGCTCAGAAAGAACATTAATAGTCTGGTATGAATCGCCGGGCTGAGCCGCAGAATATTCCAGTTTGGGAGATCAGGTTTCTGGCGCTGTTGCTGATAGCCGGTTCTCCCTTTCTGGCTAAATATGCAGGTCCTTGACACGGGCGCTTTGTTCGGAAGGTGTCATACCCTGAACGATCTAGTTGCAACTCCGGACCGTAGACTTACTACGCAACCTCTTGTCACATTAATATTTGTGAAACCTTACTACAGTAGGTCCTCCCATTTTCTGGCAGCAGGAGACGGGGGAATGCAGGTTAGGTCATTGCTTTGCTTGGGGGGGGGGGCAGTTTGCTGGGATAGCTAGCTTCTCTTCCCACATGGGGGCAGCGGTTGGTGATGAGTATTTGGTTTAGCCCATACGATCTGTGGGCTCCAGCCTCGGTTGAAGAAAACTCAGAGAAGTTGTCTGAGTTTTGGACACCCTACTTGGCATTTGTCCAAGGAGAAGGGCTTAGAAGTTGAGTCGTTGATTTTACTTTCCTGCCTTGTTTCAGCACACGGAAACCGTCGTGCACTCACTTGATTCAACATTACATTGATGTGGGTGATACTGAAGCCGATAGCAGAGGTTTCTAGCGGTGTCCATTTGAGAAACAGCAGCCCCTAAGACAGAGGTGAAGTATCTCTTGAATAATGGTTTGGCAGAACCCTCTTATTCCAGTTGGGGCTTCACCTTGTATTCTAGTTAGTAAACCTGACGGGACGTATAGATTTTGCAACCGATTAATCGGAAGCTAAATAACAATCACAAAGCCAGACTCTTTTCCGCTCCCAAGGGTTGAAGACTGTCGTTGACCGGGTAGGCTCCCGCCAGGTTCGTAAGTAAGTTTGATTTACTTAAAGGGCTACCTATCAGGTTACTTTGACACCTCGGGGTATCAGTGAGGTTTCAGCTTAACCGCCGTCTGGCCTATATTCGTACTCTGTTATTGAGTTTGGTTACGAAATGAGCCCGTACACATTTCAGCGACTAATGAACCGCGTAGTCTCTGGTTTTACAGGGCTGTGCTGTTTTATTTGGATGATGTTTGGTAGTGTATAGGGGAGGGTGGTGAACATCTTGAGGTATCAAGGCTCTTTTTACACGGCTAGGTTGAAGATCGTTTCCAACTGGAAATATCGTAAGTGCGAGTTTGCCCATGCGAGCAGTTGTTTATTTGGGGGAAGGTGGTGGGGCAGGGCCAGGTGAGGCCTGTGCACGCGAAGGGTGGTGGCTTTGATTAATTTACCCTGTTACAGCTACCAAAACCTGAGCTTAGACGTTTTTTAGGAATGGTGGGGTTATTATCGTGGGCTTCTGTGCTAACTTTTCCACCGTCGTTGCCCCCATTGAACGACCTTTTGAGGGGCCCGTCAGTTAAATTTGATTGGACCGCGATTTGTCAGGCCGCGTTTTGAGAATGTGAAATTGTTGTGTTACATCTGCTCCTGTTTTAATGGCTCCCCGCATGGACCAGTCATTCAGATGAAGGTCGATGCTAGTCACGTGGGTGCTGGGGCTGTGCTTCTTGCAGAGGGAATGAGCAAGGCGTAGATCGGCCAGTGTGTTTCTTCTCGAAAAAGTTTAACCGCCACAGATAACTTATCTCGACCATCGAGGAACGAAACACTGGCTTGAATATGGGGATACAACACTTTGATGTTTATTTAAGGGGCGGGTGCCGTGCTTCAGTTTACCATTATTCTGATCATAACCCACTAACGTTATTGATCTTCTCTAAAGAGACCAAGTCAGCGCCTTATGCGCTGGGTGTTAGTTTTTACAACCGTATAGCCTACTGATCCGGCACATCGGGGTGTGAAGAACATTATGGATGACGCCTGGTCCCGTTGCCCGTGTGAGCCGGGAGTGAGTCAGTGTCTTTTCCTGTCTGTTTCTCTCTCTGGTATCTCCCATCTCTTTTCTCTGCCTAGTCTCCTTAAATTTGGCTTTCCAGGTACCAGGACTTGCTGGAGCCTGGAGTTCGGGAGGGCGGGTAATTGCGAACTACTGGGGAGGGGAGGAAACGGGGAGGGTTTGATGGATTCAAGTAGTAGCCATTGTGCATATGCTGGCAGCTTGGGCGGTTGTATCCAAGCCATAACCCCTAGGACCAAGTTGAGTATTTTTAACATTTGATGTTATCACTTCATAGTTTCCTATATTGAGAAGTGAGATGTATGCTCGTTAAATTGGCTAGGTTTGGGTGTGGGGGGGGGTAGTGTGTGTAGGTATTTTTTTTTAGAGTCTCTCTTGGTAGACTTCTGTCGTCAAGGGAGGGGGTTGTACGGCTTTTCCGTGGCTCCTACTCCTGACTGTGTTCTGTGTCTGTCTCCTACCAGGTGAGCGGGGCGCAGGTGTTTGGAGTGTGCTGCTAATCAGTGCCTCGGTCTGGGCTTTCAAAGACCCCGCGGAGATCAGAACTACTGGTGGTGGACTGCCGTTGTTCCATCTATACCGCACGACACTAGGATTTTGTTTTGTCTTATTCATTGGCACCTCACTATAATGATGGCTTACACTTTTATTTTCAAAAGCTATTCTTCATTACTGATTGTATAACATTTATTCTGATAAATTCTATTTATTTAATAAATCAAGTGTTAAAATGAAACCTTATTGTAAAGTGTTACCACATCATGCTTATTATGTACTAGTATATTAATATAGGTACAGCATATTTAGATCCATACGTTTTCTCAACCTGCCTTTTTTACTTAGTTCTGAGAGATTTTTATAGATCAGACTCCACGTCATTTCTCATGCAAGCACAAACAAAATCATTCCATAATAATCAACATTCATCCATCTAAATTGTCATTGCTATTCATTTCAGTAACATTTTGTCATTATCAGGTCATGCTGAACAACTGATTGTTTTCACGTTAGTTTGCTTAGCTGCAGTATGTCAGAGGAGCGAGGAAAGGACTTCCAGCTGAGGAAAGCATCTCAGAGAAACAGAGGTAAGATTTTGCGCATACACAGGACAAAGTTTGAGTTACACGTAATATCTGAGGGCGCGCAGAGCACCAAATCTATATATGGGAGATCAAGCCCGCTGCAAGTGAGATTCGAACTGGCACCCCTCTCGTCTTACAATAATCCACTCTCCGACATTTGTCATTAAAATATTGCCACAAACAGCCTAAAATGAACCAGTAATTACGAATAACAAAGTTGTAAAAGCTGCAATCTTGGTAAGGTTTTTGTTTTTTTTCACGAGCACTTTGGATATAAAGTATTTTTTCCTGGTTTTAATTAATTTGTTATATATTATTTTCAATGTAACCTGTGTGTACGTTTAAAAGTACCATCTCTGGGCAGCGAGAAAACGATCCGAAACTAAATTTAAGATTAATGTTTTGGGCATAAGGTTTATTTACCAATCGAATAAGAGTAAATGGAGAGTCAGCGAGAGCCTCGTTTGATTGGTTACACAAGAAGGTGGTGGACCCGCCCTCTCCCTCACGCTTAAGCGAAACCTCAGTTAGTGAGAGAATCGTGGCAAAATTGGTAAGCGCAGAGAAAAGAAAGACGGAGCTGTACATAACAGTTTATTTCGGGAATTTTTTGCCACACGTGCACAACACGTCATTTAGACATTTGCGACAGTAAGTTTTTTTTTCACACAGAGACTGGTTCAGTGCTGTTGATCCGTTTTGTTTTGCGGTTCTTTAAACTGTTGTTTTCGCTTGCAAATTTCAATGTCTCTCAGGCTTTGCAGTAACTTTTGACCTGTATTTAGCGAAAACAAACATCCAAAAGTGTAGTCGCAGAAAAATGGGAAGTCAGAATGGCAGAGATCATATTTATTTTGCTTTAGCATTGGTGAAGCTGCAGTTTCACAGTACTTTGAATTACAATTAGAGTAATAGTAAAATGCCTGCCAAAGCATTTTTTTCTTACGCTTGAAACGCGATTTTACACCTTTACAAAGGCTTATGTCCGCATGAAAATTAATTTAATTTACAGTTTTAGTACACTTCCACAACTCCTACCCTGCGTATGCAAATCTATTTGGCATTTAAATTACCTTGACATAGCTAACTGTAATTAAAATATTTTAATTCGCTGTATTTTTCATAATTAAGTGAACAAATTTAAATCTGACAAGCCCTACTTTAAAATGAATAGAAAGGTACATTCAACTCTTGCTTTACAGTGTAAACCAGTGGATAGGTTTATTACAGAGAAATTTGCAAAAGATTTTGGTTCTCTTTTATCAAACTTGATCACGTGGACAACCAGTTAATTGTTACTGGTATATTAATTGCAATAGAAACATGATGGTAATTTTGTTTATAATAATATGTAATAGAATAATAATAATAATAATAAACTTTATTTTTATATAGCACCTTTAAGGAACAGTTCTCAGCAAGGCATTTTACATAAATGAAAACAAACAAGACAAACACACACATGACAACACAATTTAATTAAAAACAAACTTAAGATATAAAAATATAATACAGTCAAGAAAAAAGCTAACCTCAAATATGAGTTTTCTAAGTAGATTTTAAAATAACTTAGATTCTGTGCCCATCTCTAATTAGTAGAGGGAGTGCATTCCAAAGACCTATAGCCCCCCCACCCCCCCCCCCCCCCCCCCCCCCGCCCCCTAGGAAGAAGAGGAAAGTCCTGTCCCCTACAAAAGTGCAACCGTGTCTGTGAAAATACTAATAAAACCAAGCTTGTGAGGACCGTAAAAATAACGCTTGGGTGTATATAAAGTTAAAAAGTGCAAAAAGATATGAGGGACCAGACCATGCAGTGCCTATATAATGTGAAGCATTAATGATTTAAAATCAAACTCGGAACTTGACAGGGAGCCAGTGCAAATAATTTAGAATTGGAATTTTAGAATTTGTTGTAATTTAATTTTGTTTTAGTATGTTCTCATCTTATCAATAGGACCAACAAGAGTTTGTGCTCCTCAACTGCATTTAATGTGGTTGTACTAATTTTCCTCTGTTCTTTGTGTCATTAGTGCAAGTTTACGACTCACATGTGTTTCAGCTTCTGTGGTCTGTGAAGACGTGGACAGGTAAAAAGGATGGCCAGCAACCAAAATTCAGGGAGAAAAAAAACCATCATCTACCAAAAGGTATTAAATTATAGCATTGTGTTAACTATTTTTGCAACTTATAACATTAAAACTTAAAAAATTAGACTGGAGTGCCTCCTTCATTATTGTTTCTTTTTTTTCTCTATGTTCATTGGTGTCATTAGTGTAAGATCACGGCTCACATGTGTTCAGCTCTGTGTCTGTGAAGAGTGACCATTCAAAAGATGGCCAGCAACCAAATTTCAGCGAGGAAAAAAACATCATCTTCCAAAAGGTATTTCATGTTTCTTATTGTTGGTTGCACATGGATGTTAAACAAAATATTTCTAAATAATTCTAGAACTAAAATATTTATTTGAATATGTATCCTGAAACTACCCGTATATTGTTTCAACTATTTATTAGTTTGTATTTAATTTGCTAAGGCATTCAGCAAATAATACTTAAAATGATTTGATGTGAAATCTATATTTTGCCAATCATCATAAAATTTTGGTGCACTAACATAACTGCTGTTATAGTGTATGAAAATACCCATTGTCAGTACAGTATATATTATGTCGACCAGCCCATGTGCTATTCTCTTGTAGGACAAAAAAAATGGTACAATCAGAGAGACCAATATTTAACCTATATTTATACTTGAAATAGATCCTATTACTTTAACAGTGTGTACTTAAACTATGCTGGCTCGATACCCACTTTTTCAGAAATGTTGTGTGGTGAACGATCATCACTCTTTTGTGTTACACACAATCTGACTAAATATAGACAACCGTCTTATAAAGAAAAAATAACAAAAGGAAAAAATATATAATCATAATCTAGTCTCAAAAATACAAAACCGACGATTCCAAAAACAGTTGGGGACACTGTACAAATTGTGAAAAAACACAGAAGTGCAATGAGTGGAAGTTTTCACATTTCAATTATTTTATTTCAGAATGCAACATAGATGACATCAAATGTGTTAAAAACTGAGCGGGAAAATGTATCATTTTAAGGGAAAAAAAAAACAATTTCATAGCTATCAACACACATCTCAAAAAAGTTGGGACAAGGCCATGTTTACCCACATGTGTGGCATAACCCCTCTTCTGTTTTTATAACGTCTGCAAACGTAGTGGGGACTGAAGGAGACCAGTTGCCTAACGTGTAGGAATATTGAATGTCGTCCCCATGCTTGTCTAATAGCAGGCTTCTCAGTTGATCCACTGTCTTAGGTCTTCTTTGGTAGAATTTTCCTCTTTATGATATTGCAAATGTTTTCTATGGGTGAAAGATCGGACTGCAGGCTGGCCATTTCAGTTACCCGGATCCTTTTCTACACAGCCATGATGTTGTTATTGATGCAGTATGTGGTCTGGCATTGTCATGTTGGAAAATGCAAGGTCTTCCCTGAAAGAGACGACGTCTGGATGGGAGCATATGTTGTTCTAGAACTTGGATATAGCTTTCAGCATTGATGGTGCCTTTTCAGATGTGTTAAGCCTGCCCATGCCACACGCACTCATGCAAATCCATACCATCAGAGATGCATAAACTGCATAAGCAGACCACATAGCTTCCATTATGAGCATGCCTGCCATGTGTCTACATTTGAGTTGAGCGTGCAGAAGACGCGATATGTGAAAAGCCCCTTGTCGCAATAGGCTACATGAGAGGAGTCTATTTTTCAGTATTTTACAGCTTTAGCAAGTTTAACTAAATAATGGAAATTCTGTGTATTTTTTTTAATAAATCCGCAAATAAAAATGTGGTGGACTGAGTCACTGCTGGCTGACTTGGACAGGCGATTTTCACAGGAAAGTATTGGCCTTGAGTATGGCGTGTGACACAGTTTTCAGTTGTGAGAAAACCGGCACCAGTCCTCTACTAAGCATGTATGCAAGCCTTAAGATTCACCCTGAGTTTATGACAGTTTAGCACTGATAACAACCTTGGGTTGTCCTTGTCCTCTTTAGTCCGGATGACATGGCGTCCCAGTTTTTCCGAAAAGAACTTCAAATTTTGATTCGTCTGACCACAGAACAGTTTTCCCACTTTGCCACAGTCCATTAAAAATGAGCCTTGGCCCAGAATTAGATTGTGTTCACCGACAATGTTTTTAGATATGGCCTTCTTTTTTTGAACTATAGAGTTTTAGCCGGCAACAGCGAATGGCACAGTGGATTGTGCTCACCGACAATGTTTTCTGGAAGTATTCCTGAGCCCATTTTGTGATTTTCATTACAGTAGCATTCCTGTATATGATGCAGAGCAGTCTAAGGGGCCGTCATCACGGGCATCCAGTATGGTTTTCCGGCCTTGACTCTTACGCACCGAGATTGTTCCAAATTCTCTGAATCTTTGGATGATATTATGCACTGTAGAATAATAAGATGATGATAACTTCAAACTCTTTGCAATTTTTCTCTGAGAAACTCCTTTCTGATATTGCGCCACTATTTTCGCCGCAGCATTGGGGGAATGGGTGATCCTCTGCCCATCTTGACTTCTGAGAGACACTGCCACTCTGAGAGGCTCTTTTTATACCCAATCATGCTGCCAATTTGACCAAATAAGTTGCAAATTGGTCCTCCAGCTGTTCCTTATATGTACATTGTATATGTATGTAACTTTTTCCGGCCCCTTATTGCTACCTGTCCCAAAACTTTTTTGGAATGTGTAGCTCTCATGAAATCCAAAATGAGCCAATATTTTGGCATGACATTTCAAAATGTCTCACTTTCAAAATTGGGTATGTTATATATATTCTATTGTGAATAAAATATAAGTTTATGAGATTTTGTAAATTATTCCATTCCTTTTTTACTCACAATTTGTACAGTGTCCCAACTTTTTTGCAATCTACTATTAATAAACTAGGTTAGTGGATAATTCAAGAGCAAAAGTTACTCTAGAAAAGTGCACAATAATTTTATAAAATCTAAACTTTTAGTCAAAAAAAATAATACATTATTTAGTGGGGAACAAATAAAAGTGAATAAGTGTTTGCACTAAATCTGGTAAAATGTTATACATTGCTCTTTGTTATGGTTTTTAAAATACATTCGTGAAAAAAGTAATATAGTTGTATATAAATATATAGGGCCTACTTTGAAATTAAAATACATTTATTTTAAAGCATATCACAGTAATGAGGCCAGTAACATATGATATATAAAATGAACAAGAAATGCTATTAATAACTAACTAATAATCTGTCATTAATAATGAATTTATAATCTGTCATTGTGTAAAAGTATTATGATACAAAAGTTTCTAATCCAAAGCGGCACAAAGCACTTATGCACATTCTGTGCGCAGAATGATGCTCTTGAAGCAATATGGGGTCACGCAGGCACAGTGCTCTGCATAGAAAAATTTCAATGCACAAAGGGAAGAGACATTGATGCATAGTGTATTAAATTTGTGCGATAATTTATTGAGCCTTTTCTTTAACAGGTTTAAATCTCAGATCAAGTATAATATTAGGAACATTTAATTCTCTTGAAGAGAGTTTGATTGTCTTGACAATCATAACCGAACGTGACACTTAGTTTGAATACTGAATGGAGGATGACAGACAGCGGAGAGAAGATTTTGTATCAACTTGACTTAAATATTCATCTGTACCTCAGATTAACAACTGTGGAACAGCTTCAGAACACTTGGAATATACAGCAGTGCACGAAAAGTGGGGCTATATAAACATAGTGGGGCTTAACAATAACACAGAATAGTATACGCAGATTGGTCTAGTCTGACCGATACCCGATCCGGCAGAAAAAATGCCAGTATCAGAGCGAAACACGATACTGAATATTGGATTGACACACCCCTAACTTAAAAAGCTATTGCTTTTTATTTGTCTTTGTTAAAAAAATATTTGCAAACTATTTTTTCAATATTTTCCCTGAAAACAATGCAATAATTCATTTATTCACTAATAGGGCTTCAGTATGAAACATTAGATTCAGATGTCCAGACTCACAGAAACTACAAGAATTTCAAAGACAAATCTCCAGTGGATCTTCCAAGTAGGAAAACACATTTCAATAATGTTTATATTTATAACAAAAAAGTTAGTTTTACTGAAACAGTGCTTGCAAAAAATATTCAATATAAATTTGATTTCTGATTTATGTTTACTTTTAAGGACCACAAAAATATAAAAGGAAAAAAAATGTGTTTTTCTTTTGATTTTAGGACCTTGAAAGCAAAATAATCACATTTCTGAAGAATGAGCTGGAAAAACTTTAAGAAAAATATTACAAAAAGTAGACTTGCAAAAACCTTGTGAAGGATTTTAATGAGAATAGATGCAGTATCAAAGAAGCAGCTCTTGATCTCCCACTCCACTTCTTGAGAGAGATGAGCAAGATGAAGCTGCAGATACTCTAGAAGGTAAAGAGACTCATGACCATCTTTCATATTGTCAGTTAGAAATGTATTAAAGAAAATGGTTTAAAACTAAATTGCTATATATTTGTCCCTGTATTTAGATGAGCTGAACTTCATTTCATCAGCTAAAATCAAACCTGAAGAAGAAGTATCATGTGTGTTTTGAAGGAATTGCAACAGCAAGGTGACTCTACACTTTTGAATAAACATCTACACAGATCTTTATATCACTCAGGGGGTTGTAGTGAACCAGGTCAATACTGACATGAGGTAAGACAGATTGAAGTTACTTCCAGGTGTCATGAATCACAAGAGATACCAATTGAGTGCACAAAGATGTTTTGAAGCCCATGAACAAGACAAGGAGATCAGAACTGTACTGACAAAAAGGAGTTGCTGGAATCGGAAAATCAATTCTCTGTGCAAAAGTTTGTTGTGGATTGGGCTGAAGAAAAAAGAAAATCAGGGCATCAGCTTTCATATTTCCCCTTCCATTCAGAGAGATGAACTTAAAGGAAAAAGGGAAAACCAACGTTTGATGGGACTTTATAAACTCAGTTTTCCCAGAGACAAAAGGGACGAATCTTGCAAGAAGGAACCAAAAAGTCCTGTTTATTCTTGATGGATTGGATGAATTTCGTCTTCCTCTAAACTTTGATGGTAATGAGAAGTTGGTGTGATGTCTCATCACCAGCCTCTCTGGATGTTCTCCTCACCAAACCTCATCAAGGGAAATCTGCTTCCTTCTGCTCTCATCTGGATCACCACCAGACCAGCAGCTGCCAGAAAGATTCCTCCTGACTGTATTGATCGGGTAACAGAGGTAAGAGGATTCAATGATGCACAAAAGGAGGAGTACTTCAGAAAAAGATTCACAGATGAGAATCTGGCCAAAGAAAATAATTGATCATGTTAAAAAAATCAAAGAGTCTTTTTATCATGTGCCACACATCCCAGTCTTCTGCTGGATTTCAGCCACTGTTCTCCAAAACTTTTTGGAGGAGAAAAAAACAAATTATGTGAAAAAACTGTCAGGCTGATGACGCCTCCAAAAAACTGCAGGACTCAAATGCCAAAGACACTCCCAAGACTCTGACACAAATGTACACGCACTTTCTCTGCTTTCAGGTCCTGCAGAGCCAAACGGAAATATGATGGAGAATACAGACCAGATGTTTCCTGGGATAAAGATGCCTTTATTTCACTGGGGAAACTGGCATTTCATCAACTGGAAAGAAACAACCTGATCTTTCTATGACACAGACCTAGAAGCCCTGTGGTATTAACGTCTATAAGGCATCAGTGTATTCAGGCATGTGTACTCAGATCTTTAAGGAGGAAACAGGGATCATTCTTGGTACCATGTACTGCTTTGTTCACTTGAGCATTCAAGAGTATATTGCAGCCCTTTATGCTCATCTGTTTTCTAGACATAGAGAAGAGAAGTATATTTCTTCATGAGTCTACAGAACAGGAAAACAAAAAAATGAAACCATGATTGATTTGCTCAAGACTGCAGTCGACAAGGCACTTGACAGTGACAGTGGACACCTGGATCTTTTCCTTCGCTTCCTTCTCGGTCTGTCAAACCAAGTCTAATCGACAAACTCTTACGAGGACTGTTGAAGCAGCAAGATGACAATGACCAGAGCAAAAAGGAAATAGTTCAGTACATCAAGCAGAAATTAGAAGCTAATCTGTCTCCAGAGAGATCCATTAATCTGTTCTACTGTCTGAATGAACTGAATGATCAAACTCTGGTGAAAGATATTCAGACTCACCTTAGCAAAGGAAGTCTGTCATCTTCTGATCTTTCTCCTGCCCAGTGGTCTGCTTTGGCCTTTGTGCTGTTGACATCAGAGGAGGAGCAGGAGGAGTTTGAGCTTCAGAAATTCAAGAAATCAGATGAGTGTCCATTAGCTTATCAGCAGTCATCAAAACCGCCAAAAGAGCTCTGTAAGTTATTTAATATACTTTGTCATGTTTTCTTCTCATTTTAAAATTGCATTTGTCTACATTGATACATAGCAGGCTTGGACACCCCTGATTTATAGTGATAATTAACCATATACCAGTTATAAGTATATATCTCTGTTGGGGTTAAATTAGAACACATTTTGTTTATTTCTTTGGAATTACAGTGTAATGCTATTATTTATTAGATTTACATGGGTTTTATGCAGAAATTTCTGTTTTTCAGTGAAAAAAAAAAAAAACTGTTTAGTTCCCTGCAGAAGAAGCACATCACGTTATTATCAAGCACATTGTTCCATAGTTTGATTTATACTCCAATATGCAGTTCAACTTCTTAAACATCTTTTATAAAGGAGATATACTCTTGCTATAAACCTATTATTTATTTACATATTTTAGTAAGTTTTATTCAAGCATGCTAGTTTGTTTTATCTAGGAAATTTAAATCAATGAAAGTCTAATATATATTATATATGCTGTATATTTACTGTCATGTAAAAATAATCAGTATTAATTTAATTTTTGTATTTAACAAATATATTACATGTATCTTATTCTGTGATTTGATTTATTTATCTTGTAGGCTAAATGATTGTGAAACTTAACAGAAAAAAGCTGTGTAGCTCTGGCTACAGTTCTTGGATCAGATAACAATCTGAAAGAACTGAACATGAGCAATAATAATCTGCAGGATTCAGGAGTGAAGCAATTATGTAGTGGACTGAAGAGTATACATTGCACATTAGAGATACGAGGTAAGTTTTGTGACAATCCCTCTTATTTGGTTAGAATTCAGATCCATCAGTTAACATGGAGCTAGATAATTTATCACAGAATAAAGGGCAGAACTTCTTCAGCTCAGTTAAATTTGTAGGCTTTAATTCCAGCATGAACTCTACATTTCCAGCCCTACCACAGCATTTCAATGGGGTTTAAGGATTGGACTTATTTTAGGACATTTCAAAATCTAATTTTTTTAGTTTTTTAATTTTCTAAGTTTTTTAGCTATTTTGTGGTTGTTTGTATGTTGTGGATCATTTAGATCAGTGGTCACCAACCTATGGCATAGGGATAGTTATTGGCAAACAATCCATAGGGAAAACTGCATACTGATGTACATTTTGAGGTAATCATTCTTTTAAGCCAAACAGCCTGTTAGAAGCTTTAAAACACTATTAAAGTGTGATAATTAATCTGCGTGTGTTAAATACATACGTGCATGTCTCCAGCAAATAATTTGTGTGACCACTGTGCGTATGAGGTGCTTCAGATCAGCAGTCTAACAGCACTCGTCAATGTCAAAATAATTGAGATGGCCAGTCTAATCAAAAGTTGTAGGCAGGGTTTTACTGTTCAAAGAAGCAGAGGGCAAATTCCACTGCAAAGCATCGGCTTTATGTTGATAGAGAGCAAGGTAAGATGGTAGTTGCAAATAATTTAATAAGGCCTATTAGTAAACTGTGTTATTGGCACAGTGGTTTGATTGCCGACCCCTGATTTAGATAAAATAATTTCAAACCTGCTGAGTTTTAGATAACTGAAACCTTTGTGATCCACCTAAATAGCCACCTATAATGGCTATTTTGCATCCTGGTTTTGACCCTCTCTGCAGAACACTGTGATTTATACAGTATATGGAGCACATTCAAGATGTAGAAGTAAATGCCCACTGCTATGATTGGCTAACCTATAAATACTCAGTACATATCAAACACTGTGGAAAAGTCATGCAATAGTTGTAAAAACACGTCATGACATTACTGTTGGATCCATTATAGCCAGACTCAGCACTGCATCTTTCAGTGTTAGAGCTGGAGCTTTCCTAATGTTACTCTGTGTCTACATCCGATGCAAGTGGCATGATGCAGCTAAAGACAACAGAACCCATTATAAATCAATGGAAGAGAATGAACTGACATAACAAATCCCTGACAATAAACTGATGTCCCGTTCTATCTCTGACGTGCTTCGAGTGCTGGTGCTGCTTCTGACATGAAAGAGAAATGGATTCGCGACACAACAATATTTGCGACTGGTGTAGATACTTTACAGTATCTTTTAATCCTCATAGGATCTCTTTATGATTTTGTTGATAGATTAATGCTGTCTTTGCCACTCTCTAGTATTCCCCTCTCATATTACATGCGTGAAACAGTGGACAGGGCTAAAGAGGCAATAATATAGAAGCAGGCATTGATCTTCTGCGTTTTGTCATTCTATGACATCATAATGTGACAAATTCCAAAACGAGTCATTTTCTAAACTTGGTTTGCAATAAAAGTTGTTTTTGGAACTAAGAAGTTTGAGTTTTGAAACGTACAGGATGTTTTTTTTTATAGTACATTGTTACACTGTTATATGTCAAAAGACCGAGGGAAATTTCATTTCTCAGTTTACGACTGTTTTAAGTTTTTTGGGTGAGTTGATGTGTAAAATATTAAAGCCCGTAAACTAAAATGGAACAAAAATAATTCACTTTATGGTTTAATATATGTATATAAAGGTAATTTCTAGAATAGCTCATTAGTCAGTTGGCTGTTACAATTTCATTTCTGTTGTAGACTGTCAGACTGCAGTATCAGTGAAGAAGGTTATGAAGCTCTGGCTTCAGCTCTGAGATCAAATCCTTCACACCTTATAGAGCTGGATCTCACAGGAAATGATCCTGGACCATCAGGAGTGAAGCAGCTCAGTGATTTACTACAGGATCCAAACTGTACACTGAAGACACTGAGGTGAGATGTGATGAAATAATACAAAATACAAATTATATGCAGGTAATTTTATTATATTTTTTTACTTATATCACATGTTGAACAACCTGTTGGTGCATCAAAGTTAACAAAGTGACATCAGGATTTTAAAAAAAAGCAACTTTTTTTTTTTTTTTAAATTTTAAAGCAAAATTTTCAAAATTTCCCCTATATGTAAAGATATTAATTGAATCCTCCTTCATATTCTCTTCTGTAGGTTTTTGGGTCCTGCTGCAGATGACGGCTGTCAGTATGTGATTAAACATCTGGGTAAAAACCCGTTACTCCTGAGAGAGCTGAATCTGAGTGAACATGAACTATCAAACACACGAGTGAAACAGATCGCTGCTCTACTGCAGGATAACACTGTAAACTCAACACACTGATGTGAGTGTTGCACATGCTAACTTTGTTGAGTGGAAATAAACTAGGAAGCTCAGGAAGTGGGAAGATCTGTTGTCTGAAAATCATAATGCAGATTAGAAAAAATGAAAAGCTTGTAGCGTGTAATTTCAGTTATTTACATTTCTGTGTTAATATGCATTTGTAAAAGTGGGGAGTATGGTCTTTTGTTAAAAATGAACCATTGAGCAAGTATGTAAATATGTTAGCAAGTATGTCAGTGATCTAAACTGTCCCCTTCACTTTCCTTGATTCAAAATGCACAGATTTATAAATTCAGCTGTGAGGTTGAATTTTGTATTAATATCACCTTTGACGCTTTGCGGGGTTATGCCTTCAACTATAAATATCTTTTCTGCATAAAGAGTAGTGTTGTAGTCAAGACCACCTAAAACCGAGACCAAGACCAGACAGTAGCTGCGTTTACATGGACCCTACTAATCTGATCGTAATAGGACTAGAAGCACAATCAGAATAAAAAAGTCCCATGTAAACATGTCAATCAGATTGAATAGGCCAGATTCGACTAAAATTTAGATTGTAAGGGGTGGTTTATTCCTTTTGTAATCCGAGCGAGAGGACATGTAAACACTTGATCGGATCGAAAACCGAAAACTGAAAAGTAGTGCGCATGCGCATGCGCAGTGACGTAGAAATAGCATAATGATGTATGACGCACGGAACGAGGTGTTCTTCCTGGTGAATAAAGTGTCATATATAACTATCCCGTCATTATAAAACTCTCCTTTCACTCAGAATCTGTAAAGTGGAGCAGGACAACATTCTACCAGAGTCCTTGTTTAATAAACCAACCAACAAACGACTGGTTTTGGGTTAAATAAGCTTAACTTTATGACAATGTCTTGACAATTTTATTTTTAAAAGCAGTACTGCACAACAGTTCATGTGCTGGTTCATTGCCTAATTAGAACACTAAGTAGATAAATATCTAGTGTGCTTTTTAAAACAGCGGGAAACTCTGTATATTCATGCAGTGTGTGCATGTCAAAAGATTAAAATCCGATCAGAAGCTTGTGACATATAAACGCGCATATCAACCCGATCACTTTATTTAGCGGTCATGTAAACACTACGTTCGGATTCGTCAATCAGAATTAACTCATTCCGATGAAAGCAAAAAGTGTCCATGTAAACTCACCTAGTGTTGAAACCAAGACAAGACCAAGACTTTTAGGGGTTGAGACCAAGACAAGACCAAGGCAGTGTGAGACCGAGTTGAGACCAAGACCAAACCAGTACTTTTCAAATTCACCTGAAACTTCCACATTTACTGCCTGAGAAATGTTTAATATTTAATCATGAATATATTAAGACACTTTATAGAGCTGTGATCAATTTAAATCACTAACAACAGAATTCATCTTTGCACAGCAGAGGTGGCACAGAAATTTCATCTGAATTGGTACACAGTTGCAACTGCTTAAATATTGTTAAGACTAATTTAATTCAATTCAATTTACTTTATTGTCACTGTACATAGTGCAACAAAATCATGTCTGTTAATTCTAAGTCACAAAAAAAAAAAAACAATAAATAGCAACCAACAATAAATAACAAACAGCAACAGTTGCAACAAAAAGTGCAGCATTATGTCATTAGAGCGCGTAAGAGCAAGGGGTGTAATGGATGTCACTGCTCTTGAAAAGAGTCTTTTTCTCAGTCTGTTTGTGTGTTTTCATGGTCCTGTACCTCAGCCCTGAGAGCAGGGGGTCAAACATCTTTGATCCGGGCAAGTGGAAATCTCTGGCAATGTTTCTGGCCTTCATATGCAGACGTTCTGCATACACCGAGTCCAGATCTGGAAGAGGATTCCCAAACAATCCTCTCCACAGTCTTAACCACCTGGGCCAAATCGATCCTGTCCTGTGCAGTTAGCATACCACACAGTCACACAATAGCATAGGATGCTTTCTATGACACTCCCATAGAAAATTTATCAACAGCCAACAGGAGAGTCCAGCCTGCTTCAAACTTTATGAGGAAAAAAAAAGGCTTTGTTGAGCCTTCTTGACCAAATGGGAGGTGTTTCAGAGCCCAAGAGAGGTCTGCTGTAATGTGGATACCCAGGTGCCGCCTTCTGGACCTTCTAAAGTCCACAATAACCTCCTTAGTTTTGTTGGTGTTCAAAACCAATCCATAAAACTAAATTGTGGAGTTTCTGTACCAGTTTGTGGGGGATTATTGTATTAAAAGTGGAGCTAAAGTCGACAAATATCATCCTGACATATGTGTTTGGCCTCTCCAGATGGGAAAGGGCTGTGTGGAGTGCCATAATGATTGCATCCTCTGTGCTCTAGATTGATTACCCGGTAGGCAAACTGGTAGCTGTCTAATTCAGGAGATATAATGTTCTTAATGTGCTGCAGAATAAGCCTCTCTTAACATTTCATGATGACCGAGGTCAAAGCAACTGGGCGATAGTAATTGAGGCAGGTAACAGCTTACTTTTTAGGCACAGGTACAATAATGGAGGATTTGAGGCAAACAGAGAGAGCACTGAGCTGCAGATAAAGGTTAAAAGATGTCCGTAAAACACACTCCTGCAAATTGATCTGCACATAATTTCAGTGTCCAACCTGATACCCGGTCTGGCCCCACAGCCTTGATGACATTGATTTTCCTCAGTGCAGCTTTCACCTGATGGCACTGAAGAGTCAAAGTGGGCAAATGACTGATTCAGGGTATCAGGGAGTGCCTCATCATGGCTGATCATCTGCTTGCCACCCATGTAGTCTGTGATAGCTTTAATACCTCTCCATAGATGCCATTGATTGTTGTTATCAGTGTGTCCCTTAGTTTTCCAAGATGGCAGACTAAGTAATTTGAGTGTGTAGTGCGGAGTTATCTGAGTTGTTATATCGGTGTTAACTTCTCGTTCTCTTGTTGGGCAAAAGTTCCACATTAATACCAACAAAGTGCGATCATAAATCTACAATTTATGGTCTAAGCACAACAGTTAGTATTTCCGTACCGCCAGCTGGACCTTATATCAAGCGTGGCTTGTATTTCTGACGGCTTTCGCGGGTCTGGAGGACTTGGATTATCCTACCTGGCTGGACTGGTGAAGCTGTCTGTAGAAGCTGTCCGTGTTGTCTTTATGGATATGAATTCTTCAAGATGAAGGGAAGTGCTTCTTGCTTTAATGTATTTTTATTTTTTATTTTTATTGTTTTTAGACCTTACTGTTCTTGATTTTATCTTATTTTCATAGCATCGCTTAACCTCACTGTGCCGATTTTCCAGTTTACATCTGATGTCAAGTACAGATTTTCATCCGTCCCAGGAGAGCGAATAACTAGAGTGGATTTACTACAAAGAGGATTTGGATTCCACTGCTGTACTCACCTACTGGTACTTTACTATGGAGGGCTTTATTGGTGTTTATGGAGAAAAGATGAAGGGTTTGACTCGAATGTTTTCGTTGTAATGTGCCTATATAGCCATTACAGTACTGAAGGTGGTTTTTACGGGTATGACAAACCATATTTATTGACTCCACTTATGGTCACAGCAAACAGAGGAACGTCTTCAGGATAATTTTACAATCTCTAAGTGCCCACTGAAATTTTAAAATAGTAGAGACAAATTTTAAAGATTATAATATTAAATCATTTAGGCAGAGGTGCTTGATTGTTTTATTACTTTTGATTTCGGGAAACGTTCAACCTAATCCAGGCCCAGTTTCTGACTCTGCATCAAGTTTAGAAACACCTGCAGATTTTAAATCAAGGTGTGGACTTGTTTTATTCATTTGAATGTTCGGAGCTTAATCTCTAAAATGGATATGGTTCGTATTTGGGCACAGTCCACTGATGCGGATGTAATTGTTCTAACGGAAACTTGGCTGAGCAAATCTGGATATATCTATGGTATACAAGGATATATGTATTAATGGTTAAAATGTATATAGGTCTGACCGACCAAAAAAGGGGTGGGGGTGTAGCAATATTTATTAAAAAAAAGGTTTCATGTTAAAACACTGCTTTTTAAATCAGCGAGTAAACAATTTGAATTTTTAGCTCTCGATCTTGAGGTTTCTAAATCTCTCAGTATAACAGTTGTTGGTTGCTATAGAACACCGTCTGCTGATAGTAGTGCGCTGCCTTCTTTATTCCAGCTGATTTCACTTCTTAATGCTAAAGAATTGGTAGTTCTTGGTGATTTAAATTGAAATTGGTTGCATTCAGCAACTGATGAATTTAAAATCTATTGCGATGCATTGAATCTTTTTCAGATTGTTGACAAGCCCGCTAGACCGAACCTAAAATGTCCAGAAAAATCATCACTAATAGATTTAATCTTAACAAACACTCAATTCAACTGCATCCATATTTTGCGAATGACATCAGTGACCACTGTGTCATCGCAACAGTTAGAAACAAAAATTCCTAAAACTAAGCCAAACATCATAAACAAGCGTGATATGAAACATTTCTCAGAACAAGGGTTTCTACACGATTTGAATAATTTGGAGTGGGAACGAATTAATTTAATTCCTGACCTTGAAATAGCCTGGGAATTTTTTCTGCTTTAGTCAACAAACATGCTCCTCTCAAAAGGCACAGGGTGAAGGGTCGGAATAATGCATGGTTTTCTCATCCTTTATCAATTATGCTTCATGAGCGCAACCTTTCATGGGCAAAAAGCTAGAAAAACCGATTTAAATTCAGACTGGCTTGATTTTAGGCGATGGCACAATGCATGCACGGTTGCAGTCAGAAAAGCTTAAACTGAACATTTTCTTATACAAACATCTCACAATCTAAATAATTCATCCAAATTTTGGAAAAGTGTTAAATCATTAACTGAAAATAATAAAGGTATAAAACTTCCATCATGTATTAATAAGGGCTCTGATACAATCATTGATAAAGTAAATATGCTAAATTGTTTTAAATGAACACTTCATAGCTTCTGTTTTTTTGTTTGATTCAGTTAACGAGTGCTCATGTGAATGCTTTGATTGTTCAGTCAGAGAGCTTAGTGTCTAGTCAATCTTTCAACTTTTCACCTTTTGCAATCTCTGAGGTTTGCAAAGCCCTTAAATCTTTAGATGTTTCTAAAATAGCAGGTCCTGATAATTTAGAACCTTACTTTTTAAAGCTAGCAGCTGATTTTATTGCCCCACCTCTGACTCATATTTTTAACCTTTCACTTGATTTAAATGAAATTCCACTTATATGTAAATCAGCTTTTATGCTTCCCCTGTTTAAAGGTGGAGATCCTTCACAAATAATTACCAGCTCATTTCCAAGCTGTCTGTCCTGGCCAAAGTCCTCAAATTTTTTTTCAACAATCAATTGAAGGACTTTCTTTCTGTTAATAATATCCTGTCTGATTTTCAATCTGGGTTTAGAAAACAACATAGCACAACTACAGCAGCCTTAAAGGTACTAAATTATTTTATTGAATCTGTTGATAACAAAAAACACTGTGCAGCCTTATTCATCGATCTATCAAAAGCATTTGATACGGTTGATCATACTTTACTGAGTACAACGACTTGTCAGTATTGGATTATCTAAACATACGATTGGTTGGTTTAAAAACTATCTCTCAAACAGAACTCAATGTGTACAGGCAGAAGGTTTTATCTCTGGTTCACTCAGTATAACTAAAGGTGTGCCACAGGGGTCAGTCCTAGGACCACTCCTATTTACATTATATATATAAATAATATTGATCCAAATTAAAAATTTCACTATTACACTAATGATACAGTTATATATAGCTCAGCATCCACACCCAATCTGGCTCTTTCTCAGTTACAGCTTGATTTAATATTGTTCAGTGTAACTTATTTGAACTAAAACTAGTTTTAAATGCCGATAAAACAAAATTAATGTTGTTTTCTAAATCAAAATCAATCCCCCATAATAATCTTCTGCCAATTACTACGTCCCAGGTTCAGAAATTGAGTTTGTGTCTCATATATAGGTATTTGGGGATTTTAATTGATGACACTCTCTCCTTTGGCCCTCATGTTCAGCAATTGGTGAAAAGATTGAAAGTGAATTTGGGCTTTTATTTTAGAATTAAATCCAGCCTTTCCTTTGAGGGTAAAAAGAGGCTTGTTTTGCCACTTTTATGTCTGTACTGGAGTGTGTTCCAGAAAGCAAGGTTAACTTACCGTGGACTAAACCCTGAACTCTCAGTTGATTAACCCCAAACCTTGCTTACTCGAGGTATGTGGCTCCAAAAACGCGTCTGGGAGTATGTTCCTGATTAAGACTCAAGACATTCTCAACAGAGTGATGAATCAACGAGTCACTATGGAAACGGATGCTAAAAAAAAGTGTGCCAAGCTGTTTCTTTCTTCTTCTTTTGTTCATTAGTTATTTACATGCTTAGTGCATAGCGCCACCTAACTGATGGCTGTGCAATCCTTTTAATTTTTTTCTATTTAATCTTTAATCCTTCAGAATGTGAATTATATTGTTTGTTTTATGCTAATTATATAGTTGCTATGACTACTAACATACCCTGAAAGTTACCTCCGTTTTTTGGAACCGAAAGTTGAGGTTATCTGCTTACTTACTCTTAAACATACCCGGGTATGTCACATAACCTGCTTTCTGGAATACCCTCCTGGACTACAGTGATGTAATATACACTCACCTAAAGGATTATTAGGAACACCATACTAATACTGTTTTTGACCCCCTTTCGCCTTCAAAACTGCCTTAATTCTACGTGGCATTCTAAAGGTGCTGAAAGCATTCTTTAGAAACGTTGGCTCATATTGATAGGATAGCATCTTGCAGTTGATGGAGATTTGTGGGATGCACATCCAGGGCACGAAGCTCCCATTCCACCACATCCCAAAGATGCTCTATTGGGTTGAGATCTGGTGAGTGTGGCCGCCATTTTAGTACAGTGAACTCATTGTCATGTTCAAGAAACCAATCTGAAATGATTCAAGCTTTGTGACATGGTGCATTATCCTGCTGGAAGTAGCCATGGATGGGTACATGGTGGTCATAAAGGGATGGACATGGTCAGAAACAATGCTCAGGTAGGCCGTGGCATTTAAAAACGATGCCCAGTTGGCACTAAGGGGCCTAAAGTGTGCCAAGAAAACATCCACCACACCATCAAACCACCACCACCACCAGCCTGCACAGTGGTAACAAGGCATGATGGATCCATGTTCTCATTCTGTTTACGCCAAATTCTGAATCTACCATCTGAATGTCTCAACAGAAATCGAGACTCATCAGACCAGGCAACATTTTTTCCAGTCTTCAACTGTCCAATTTTGGTGAAAATTGTAGCCTCTTTTTCCTATTTGTAGTGGAGATGAGTGGTACCCGGTGGGGTCTTCTGCTGTTGTACCCCATCCGCCTCAAGGTTGTGCGTGTTGTTGCTTCACAAATGCTTTGCTGCATACCTTGGTTGTAACGAGTGGTTATTTCAGTCAAAGTTGCTCTTCTATCAACTTGAATCAGTCGGCCCATTCTCCTCTGACCTCTAGCATCAACAAGGCATTTTCACCCACAGGACTGCCGCATACTGGATGTTTTTTCCCTTTTTACACACCATTCTTTGTAAACCCTAGAAATGGTTGTACGTGAAAATCACAGTAACAACCAACAACCATGCCACTCTCAAAATTGCTTAAATCACCTTTCTTTCCCATTCTGACATTCAGTTTAGAGTTCAGGAGTTTGTCTTGACCAGGACCACACCCCTAAATGCACTGAAGCAACTGCCATATGATTGGTTGATTAGATAATTGCATTAATGAGAAATTGAACAGGTGTTCCTAATAATCCTTGAGGTGAGTGTATATGCATGCATCTTCACAGTGTTTACATGCTTTAGACACTGTTTATCATGGTGCACTGAGGTTCATAACAAATCTTAAAACCCCTCACTCATCATTGTGTGTTGTATGCTCGTGTTGGCTGGTCTGCATTGTCCATCCGAAGACAAAAAACACTGGCATGTTTTTTATTTGTAAATCTATCCTGGGTTTACTTCCTTCCTATCTTTTGTACATACATCTGTAAAAAGTATGCTTGTAGCTATAGCCTCCGGTCACAGGATATGTTTTTACTGTCTGTTCCAGTGGTACGTACTGAATTGGGGAAAAAGGCATTTCAATTTGCTACTCCCCTCTGCCTGAATTGTTAGCAAAGTACATTGAAACTGAGGGAACTGGTTTCGTTGGACACTTTTAAAGTAGTTTTAAATGATTTGGAGAATGAAACATCAGGTTGTAGATGTTTTAGCTAGTTATGTATTGATATTGAAATTTGATGGGATTTGCTTGTGTGTGTATGTGTATGTATTGCTGGGTGTTATTTGCTACACTCAAATGTGCTGTGTCTGTCAGTCTTGGCCAGGACGCTCTTGTAAAAGAGATTCTTAATCTCAATGTGCTTCTTTCCAGGTAAAATAAAGGTTATAATAATACGCTTTTTTGTACCTGCTTCCAGTATACCTTCTTCAGATCCCTCCTGGCTCTTCTGTAAGCCAGCAGGTCACCTGACCTATAGGCAATATCTCTGGCTTTTAAAGGAAAGACACTGCACCACATGGTCCAGCCCACAGTTTTCTGGTGATGGATTTAGTGGGGAGAAAGACATAATTCATGCAGAAATGCAAATAGGCCAAGACAGACGTGGTGTATTCCTCTATAATCTGCATTCTCCTTTTAAACACTCAGTTTCACCCTTACGAAAATTAACAATGATTTTATTATAAATCCAAAGACAATGGTAACTATTGTTAAACCATTGTTAATTTTGATATGTTGGCAATTTAGAAAGTAGTATAGTTTTGTTAAATCTTGAGTATAAAGTCATGAGAGAGAAAAAATATCAGGGCAAAATAAAGAGAGACTGAAAAGAAAAATGGAAGTGAATGTGCACTTATTTGCATATTCCCAACCTAAAGATTTAAAACCATTTTTAATGTCAGGTCCATACAAAAATAGGGTTGTCCAAGTTTCAGAATTTGTTTGTATGAGTTTGAGATTCCCGGTCTGAAAATTATTTCCCTGTCTACCCCTCGTGGAAATTAATGGCACAGACATGAGGTTTTAATTTTACTACACATAGGCCTACTGAAGCTTGCTGTGTTTTCAGCCTCTGCCCGCCTCAAATATATGAGTACATGAACACATAAACATAATCTCTAGAACTGATCTGAGTCACTTCATGAGCATTTTACTTATTTGAGAAAAACCATCATATTTTTATTTTATTTTATTTTATTTAATCTTTATTTAACCAGGTGAGCACATTGAGAACATTTTCTCACTTGCAACGGCGACCTGGGCGATATCATATACAAAGAGACAATGTTTCAAAAAGACACCAGTGTTTCAGGAGTTTAGTACACAGAATAGCACGTATGCTTATTAGATAACCATATTTGAGGCTGATGAATATGCTTTTATTTATTTATTTTTTAATTAACTATTTTCTTCTTTTCCAAAACCATTGTTAGATGCAGTGTGTTCCTGCAGTTATGCACATATTTGGTTTCAAAAATAGTATCAGTAAACAATTTCTTTATGATTTTTAAATCTGCATTGAGTGGCTCCAAGGCAACAGCATTTGGTGGAACTGGCAGTGATATTGCTATAAAAAGAATATTGTGATTTAAATGAAGTAGAGAGCTGTGAGGGATAGGAGCAGGAGCCACGGTTCTCAGGGGAGGCAGCCTCCTGCTTAATATCGACCCACTGTGGCTTGGGGTGGAAAACTGAGAGAGAGCATGCAGTGTTGCAAATTTAGCCATTTGTTGTTTAGATTAGCAGTTTCTTAGACTACCCTAGCAAGTTATTTTCCCAAAGCCACATAGCAACAGATATACCTTTTTTTAATGCAACTTTTAAAATTTATTAGATGTTAAAAAGACATTTTCCTCAGCCACACAAAGAAGAAAGTATTGAAAAAAGCTAGCCAATGCTGCACGTTGGCTAGAGACTTTGAGAGAGGTGCCTAGAAATTCTCCAGTCACATGTGAATTAGGTTGCTAGTTGCACTAGTTGGCAACAAATGGCTTAAAATTATTTTTACATCAAACATCATGTTGTGTCACAATGTAGCGACTTTACCTAAAAATTTGCAACAAATTCTGTGCCACTAGTGCAAGAGCTTGAGGCCTGGCTGCATACAATGCTGCGGCCGGAAGAGCTGCGGTAAAAGGTTGAGTCAAAGCGAGAAGCGAGTGAGGCCTTGTTGCAGTCAGATCAGCGGTGTGGCCCAGGCTCGTTGGAAGCCTGCCACTGCGACCCAGTGCTTAAGAAGAGCGGGGCCTTGTGCACACGCAGGAAGGCAAGCTCGGGGCTTTCCTGGTTGAGCAGAAAAGCAGCGGCCGCAATGAAGCCTGGAGCTCGGCGGTGGTGTCTGGCAGAGAAGGAATGATCTTGCCGGCAGGTTGGCCGGAGAACCCGAAAAAATCCCCAGTATAGACCTTGTTGTCTAAATGGGAGAAGCTGAGTCTGACATATAATGGCAAAAGGTGCAAACCAAATTCTGATAAACTGTCAATGGATAGAGGTAAGTCAGCTGTATTTATACTATGGTGTTGATTAACTTGAGTGTGCTCCACCTGCGTTGATTAGTCCAAGTCAAGTCTGCTTTATTGTCAATTCTTCCACATGTACAGTACATACATACAGAGAATCGAAACTGCGTTGCGGTACTCTCTCACCCCCGGTGCATACAGATAACACTAACAGTAGAGCCTAAAATCTAGATCAAATATAAAATATAGATAAAACTATAAAATAAGGGAATGTAAAAAAAAGAATAGAGAAAAAAAGTAAAATAAAAATATGGTTAAATAAAAGCAGCGCAAGCCACATGGCAGATAGAGTGCAAACCAGTGAACAAACAGTGCAGATAAAAAGATTTTTAGTGCATAAAAAAAATAGCTTATTCAGTCTGATTAAGGTCACAAAGGGCTTCAAGAGCAGTTATTTTATTTAAACTGACTGATGAGGAGGTAGAATGAATTCAGTTCCATGGTGAAATGAGGTAGTGAGCAGACCAATGCTGCACAAAGTGACTGGTGCATGAACATCGTATGTTTAGTGGAAGGACCTGGGGGATGTGGGACCTGGGACCGGGGGGGGGGGGGGGGGGGGGGTGTTCATAGTGTCAGTGGTGCCTGGGCAGAAGAGGGACGGGGGCGGGCAAGTTCGGGAGCGAGTTCAGCTTCGTGACAGCCTGATGGATGAAGCTGTCCTTCAGTCTGCTGGTCCTGGCCTGGAGACTCCGCCGTCTCCTCCCTAATAGAACTAATTAAAACAAACACACCTTCACAAAAAGTACACTCATATACACACACAAATCTTAAATCCAACCACATATTTCCATAAATGTCCTGGAGGGAGGGTAGAGAGACACCAATGATCTTCTCCAGCTGCTCTCACTATGCGTTGCAGAGTCTTCCGGCAGGACGCGTTGCAGGCGCCATACCACACAGTGATGCCAGCTCGTCAGAATGCTCTCGATAGTGCCTCTGTAGGAAGGTGTACATGATGGGGGGTGGGGCTCTGGCTCTCCTCAGTTTGCGGAGGAAGTAGAGACGCTGCTGTGATTTCTTGGCCAGTGCTGCGGTGTTGTCAGTCCAGGAGAGGTCCTCTGTGATGTGCACACCCAGGAACTTGGTGCTGCTCACTCTCTCCACAGTAGCACCGTTGATGGTCAGAGGAACATGCTGAGTGTGCGCTCTCCTGAAGTCAACAACAATCTCCTTCGTCTTCTCCACGTTCAGCGAGAGATGTTGTTGTCACTGCACCACCCGGCCAGGCGGCTCACCTCGCTCCTGTAGTTTGTTCATCTCTGTTGCTAATGAGACCCACCACAGTCGTGTCATCTGCAACTTAATGAAGAGGTTGGAGTTGTGTGTGACGCGGTGTGCAGTCGTGTTGTCAGCAGAGTGAAGAGGCAGGGGGCTCAGCACACACCCTTGCGGGGACCCCAGTGTTCAGTGTGATGGTGCTGGATGTGTTGCTGCCGACACGTACTGCCTGAGGTCTTCCAGTCAGAAAGTCCAACAGCCAGCTGCACAGCGAAGTGTTGAGCCCCAGCTCGACCAGTTTGTGAATGAGCCTAAGTATCTGATGCACTCCTCCCAAAAATTGTTAATAAAACATAATTTTGTGAGAAAGCCAGAACTCAGAAGTGCTGTTCTATGTGGGTAAGCATGTAGCTTAGCACGTAGACCCACCTCTCTTGCCCCACGTTGCCTCTGCTCCCTTCTCCGCCTCCGGTGCCAGTTATGCAGGACGTTGATAGCTTCACAGGGTCCACTAAATGTCTGGTGGTATAAAGTCCCAGCTTTATAGGTGCGTAAAGTTGGCAATCGTCTCCCAATATCCAAAAGTTCAACTCTTCCAAATTAAATAAGGGCATACAGTTTAATGTTTTACAAATATATATATTTTTGAATTATACAAATATGATGGAAAAATAAAATTATACTTTTAAATATGAACTGAAACCGCCAGTAGGCTAGGTGGCGGCATATCACCATGAGTGTGACACAGAATCTTTTATTCAAACAATTCGTTCAAAGCAGCTGATCCATTCAGTAATAAAACACTGCTGTGTGTTACTCTGAAATGCTCAACAGTTCTGCTATGGGTTTGTTTTGAACTAATTTTTTTTTTTTTTTTTTTTGTGGAAACAGCAAAAATTGGTGTCTAAAATTGTGCCTAAAATGCAATTCACTTAGTATCTTGTTTGTTGAACATTTGTATAAATATTATGTTTTGAAGTTGTCCTCATATTCATGAAAAACAGCTCTCTTTGCTCTTGCAGTATTGCATAATAATATATAAATTATGTAATATTAAAAACAAGATGATACAGTACTTTTAATACAGTATAAAAAGTAGTTTTTTGCAATCATATCTTGAAATTTTGGGGTATTTTTTATTAATTTTGGTGCAATTTTTAACAATTAAAAAAAAAAAAATCAGATTAGAAAAGACTTATTGATTTGCAATTGAAGCAGGAAGTTTTTACATCATCACATTAATGAGGTTAAATAAATCGGACAATACACCAGCAATTTAGCGATTTTATCCGGTCTTGAAATAAAATTCTGAGACCAATACAAGGCTGAGTATAAAATGAAGTCGACGGAAACTGAGACAAGGCTTCAAAAAGTGGTCTTAAGACCAGTCTTGAGACCAAGACCGGGTCTCCTACCACATTAATACTGAGGTTGCTGCAGTGTTTGCATCTTGTTTTTTAAGTGAGTGAGTGATGTGGGTGCCAAGTATGGTGACCCATGCTCTGCATTTAACCCATCTAAGTGCACACACTCAGCAGTGAACACGCACACACCGTGAACACACACGTGGGCCAGCCATATTGCTGTGGCGCCCAGGGAGCAGTTTTGGGGTTCGTTTGCCTTGCTCAAGGGTCTGACCTCAGTTGTGGTATTGAGGGTGGAAGAGAGCACTGATTATTCACTCCCTCCAATGACAATGCCTGCTCTACCCTGCAACCAAGTTAGATTCTCTAACAAAAAGCCAGATTTCCCAATAGTTTTTCAATAGTTTGCTTAGATATTTAACTAGTCATCCAGCTGGCTGTGAAACCATAGTGATTCCTAACAATGACATCCATCTAAGATCAAGTAGATGCCATACTGAAGCGTAAACTGATGTTAAATAACTCTGCAAGTGATGTGTAAATTTATGTTTGAACCACAGTGGTGATAGCGAGGCTATGGACCCTTTGCAGAAACTGTCATTAAAAAAAAAAAAAATGGTGTAACACTGCACTTTGTGTTACCTTTGGCATTAAATGACAGAAAATTAGTTAATGCTGCTGTGTGTTTCTAATACACCAGCCTAGGGAGTGATGACAAGTTTCACATTTTCTCTGTTCTGACCAATATAATCAATCTCTAAATATTTTTCCTCTTGCTTTTGTGACAAATGAAAATGTAAAAATTAAATATAATGTGAAAAGCATCCATTCAGGCCAAATTCCTGTAGTGCCGCAGCCATTTTTTTCCTTCTTTTGTTGCAGTGTACATGCACTTGTATGATTAACTTTGTTTTAAGCAGGAATAACATGTTTTTTTTTTTGTTTGTTTGTTTTTTTTATAGACTTTCAAACTGCAACATCACTGAAGAAGGTTATAAAGCTCTGGCTTCAGCTCTGAAATTAAACCCTTCACACCTGATAGAGCTGGATCTCACAGGAAATGATCCTGGACAATCAGGAGTGAAGGAGCTCAGTGATTTACTACAGGATGGACACTGTTCATTAAAGACCATCAGGTGATTGCACCTTAAATATTTAAAACTGAAGCACAGATGTGAAATCAGCTGAATGATAATAGATAAAGAGGCCAAAATAGACCAGTGTGGAAAAAGGAATTATATGAAACTGGAATTAAACTGCAATTGAGAGAAAAATTAAAAGGACACAACATATAATTTGTGACAACAGTATGTAAAAACATAAATTATCTAAAATTTGTATCTATGTCCTGTAGGTTTTTGAAAAGTCCTGCTGCAGAGGAAGCATGTGATTATCTCACTGAAGTTCTGGGTTAAAAGTCCATTATTACTGACAGAACTGGATCTGAGTGAAGATAAATTAGGAGCTCTAGACTGGGAGAAGCTCTCTGCTCTTTTGATGGACTCTCATAGCAAACTGGAGAAAATTAAGTAAGTGTACATGATTTATACATTATAATAATAACGATTCATTACAAAAGACTGTCAGTCACATGTGTGATCAGATATGAAGAGCGGCTGATCTGATGTGTGTGTTGAATATGTGTTAAATATTTAATAATGCTGTTTTGTGTTCAGGCTGAATAATTGTAAGCTGACAGAGAAAGCTGTTCAGTTCTAGCTACTGTTCTCTCCTCTAAAACCATCCTGAAAGAGATGAACCTGAAAACAACAGTCGTCTGCTGGACTCAGGAGTCAAAGAGATCTGTGAGGGACTGAAGAATCCTGTCTGTGAGCTGAAGATACTCAAGTGAGTACATTTCACCATCAGCTACACTTATTACCACAGCAGTGAGATCAGTATTGCACATTGGCAGATTATGGGAATATTATATATTTTCCAATCTATTCACCTGCAGAAGTATAAAAAAATGTAAAATTTAGCAGACGCTTTTATCCAAAGCGACTTACAAATAATTACATTTACATTTAATCATTTAGCAGACGCTTTTATCCAAAGCGCCTTACAAATGAGAACAAATAGAAGCAATCAGACCAACAAGAGAACAACAACAGTATACAAGTGCTGTGACAAGTCTCAGTTAGTCTAGCACAGAAACCACGGAAATTTTTTCAAGAATATGATAGACAAGAAAAGAAAAGGTAAGTGTTAGTATTAGTATTAGTTGGTCTAGTGCTGGCGAAAAAGATGAGTCTTTAGATTTTTTTTGAAAATGAGTAAATACTCAGCTGTTCGAATTGAGATTGGGAGGTCATTCCACCAGCTGGGCACCAGTCCTGGAAAAGGTCTGTGAGAGTGATTTTGAACCTCTTTGGGATGGCACCCAAGGCGTCGTTCACTTGCAGAACGCAAGCTTCTGGAGGGCGTATAAGTTTGAACTAGTGAGTTTAGGTATGTTGGTGCCGTGCCAGTGGTCGTCTTGTAGGCAAGCATCAGTACCCTTGAATTTGATGCGAGCGGCTACTGGTAGCCAGTGTAACCCGATGAGGAGAGGAGTAACGTGAGCGTTTATTGGCTCATTGAAGACAACCCTCGCTGCTGCATTCTGGATCAGTTGCAGAGGCTTGATAGTACATGCAGGAAGGCCCACCAGGAGAGCATTACAATAGTCCAGTCTGGAGATAACAAGAGCTTGGAAAAGAAGTTGGGTGGCTTGCTCTGGCAGGTGTATAAGGCTTGCTAATGTTGTATAAGGCAAATCTGCAGAACTGGGTCGTTGTAGCAATATGGTCTGTGAAGCCTAACTGATGATCCATCACAACTCCTAGGTTTCTGGCTGTCCTGGAAGGAGTTATGGTTGACGAACACAGCTGTATAGAGTAATTGTGATGAAACGATGGGTTAGCTGGAGCCACAAGCAGTTCTGTCTTAGTAAGGTTGAGCTGAAGGTGATGGTCATTCATCCAGCTAGAAATGTCACTCAGACAGGCTGCAATGCGAGCAGCTACCGTCGGTCATCTGGCTGGAATGAAAAGTAGAGTTGAGTGTCATCAGCGTAGCAGTGATAGGCAAAGCCATGCTTCTGAATGACAGATCCTAATGACGGTCATGTAGATGGAGAAGAGAAGTGGTCCAAGTACTGAGCCTTTGTTTGTTATCTGTACTGAAATAAAAAGCAAATGCAACTGAAAAACTGAACTAAACTAAAATAATATTGAATTGAAATGTATATGGATAACTTTAAATCTAATTAAGATAAAATTGTTGTTTTTTCCTTTACTATACATCATACATTTTTAAACTCAAATCTAAAACTAGGAGCAAGTTTGAAAATACAGTACTAATGAAAACTAAATGACAAGACTGACACTACAACTGTCACGGTTCACTTGGGAGAGGAGTGAGGAGACACAGGAGAATACTTCAGAAATAGACTTTAATCATCAACAGGCATATACAGGAACTAAAGACATTCAGCCTTTACAACGTATAACAGCAGACAGCAACACTCAAACCAGGGAACACTCTTTATACACAGACATGACAATGGGAAGATGAGACCACACCTGGGAACAAACAAACTAATTATCAAACACAAATGGAACCAAATTCACATAACGAGGACAGGAACAGATGGAACAAAAAGGCAAAACAGGAACAAATGTGAAAATTGGTTTTCAATGAGATTTTTAAGGTTGCTGTTCCAGTGAATATCGGTTTCCAATTCATTAGGTAAATGAGCTTATACACATATACAGTTCTGGTTGTTGTACCTTTCCTTGAGTACTTGGCTAATGAACTGGAAACGTTCACTGGAACAGCACCGGATGAGATTATTATACACAAAACGGGGGGCAGAGCAAAGAGAAAACACGGCCACATGATAAAATGCTATTGCGAAAGTTTTCACAAATCGAGCCGACCTAAAACAAATGTTTTGTGTATTCCAGCAGTCTGCGTGTTTATTGTTAATAGAAGTTAAACATGAAGAATGCCTTGCTTCACATTCCCTACTAATGGACTTACCAAGGGGTTTACAGATAAGAGCTTTGCTGTGAATAAATTCACAGATCAAGCTAGTGAAAATAACACCAGTTCCCTTTCTCGCTTAAATGGCAAGGCATACACAGTCGGAGGTAAGGCTGTGGCTTTATTACACACGATGGTGGTGCTTCACGCATATCAGACTGATCTGCTAAGAGACGACTGGATAGAGGCGAGGGCCTTCTCCTGATCAGGTAGCCGAGCTGCGCCCGCACCACAGATGTCTCTTCAGGCTACCAAGCAGGCCACCTCCGCCATGGGCAGGACTATGGCGGCCATGGTGGTAGTGGAGAGACATCTGTGGATGAACCTGGCGGAACATCGGGAGGAAAGAAAAGGCTTTCTTCTCGATGCTCATGTTTCGCCTTCTGAACATTTTTCGGTATTTCCATTGAGAACGGTGATCGAGAAGTTCAGGGAGATGAAGGCGCGCTCCACGAAGGTCCAGGTCTGAGCCCCCGAACAACATAGGGTTCCTGGCCCTGTCTCGATTTGAGGATCAAGACGGCACAGAAGGCTAGTGTCGCGACTCGTGCTCCTCCCCCACACTGCGGGCAGGGTAAGAGGAATCGTGGGGTCCGAGGAGGTAAGCAGAACCTAAGGGATGTGATCCAGACGAGGCAGCGTTTCTCGTCCGAATCAGAGCAATACCGAGGTATCTACTCGTTCCCTTTAGGAATTTTTAACTTCTGCTTTTATCCTCCCCTTCCTAATTCCCCTGTAACCACACCCTGCTCTCACCTGATCGAGGTTAGGTGGAAACCTCTCACATACAGTCTCCTATGCTGGACCTATAATGCTTTTGGCTGGTTTCTATGTTCATAGCAACCACCTTACTGATGGTCCGGACTAAAAAGGAGCTGTCCCTTGAGCGGGGGCTCCAACACAGGGAGGGTGAGTATGTAACCCTTTCTGTATATACTTATGTGTATTAAATTGCTGGTGGTTTATGTGTCTACTAATAAACTCTGTGATTTTCCTTTGCAGTGCTCAGTTACAGTGTTACTAAAAACCCCGCCCAAGCACCAGCCATCCGGCTTCATTTTCCGGTATTAGGCGGCTGAGATCACAGGTTTCTGCAGGAGCCTCCTTGATCCTCAGGCCTGGCACAGCACTGTGGGGAATTTCATGGATGTCCAGCCAGGTCACCCTGAGGGTCTCCCTGGCCGCTTGGTTTGTGCTGTCGCATCCAGCGGGAAGTGGAGGTGGCAGTTACAGAAGTCTTCTTGTATATGGCTGGCCTCAGGGTGATGCTCCCCTCGCCAGAGGTTTGTAAAATTTGAGCTTGCCTTCTCCCGTGCGTTCAGCGCCTCTGCGATGCTTAGGAACCATTTAGGTTACACACGCTAAGCTCTGTATATTTTCTGTAAACCACATGGGTGGTCAGTGTGCACGTGAACACTTTTGCTGCACTTAAACTAAAATCCACGTAAGTGGTAAGTGTGCACGCAAGACTCGTGCACGCACTTTCTGAAATCCTGTATGGTAAGGGTTATGCGCCCGCCTCGTTTCCTTTCTTGAGATGATTAGACCTTGGTTTCTTTCTTGGGCTCCATTCAGCCAGTGTGTATTCGTTTATACAGTTCAAGCATCGCCTTCCCTCGAACATGAGGGGCTATTGGGCGATTCTCGTGGTAGTTTAGCAGTGCTCCCCTTTTCCAGAAGGGTCGCCAATGAGCGTACTACTCTGAGCTTGGAGTTTCTCCTCTCATATGAGACGGAGTTCTCTGTTTTTTTTTTCCCACAGAGCGCTCCAGCATTATTTTCCACAGATCGAGTTGATGACTCTCAAACATACTGTTTTTGAGATGCAACCATTCCATCTATGAGAGCTGCTCGATCAGAGTGCCACGAGAGCCCCACTCCTTAGAACAGTATTTGAAGATCCATGCTATGGTAAGTGTGCATGTGAAGTCTTTGCCACACTTTCTGAAATCCACACCTGTGGTAAGTTCGCACACTAGTATTTCTGCATTCTTTCTAAAATCCTATATAGTGAGGGCTTCGCGCTGCGTTGCTTCGTGCCCTTTCTTGACCGTTGGTAAAAGCCCCTTTCATCTTGGGCACCCACTCCACCTATCGTATCCTCGTTTCCTATCTAAACAGGGTACTGCTACTACGAGATCTGTTGAGACAGCTCTTTCAGCAAGCTTATGTGAAAGCTAGCGGTATAGCCCCTGTTTGTGACAGGCAAGACTTAGTATAAAATGCTAGGTTCTTAGCTGGTATCCCTTTAAAGGAATCTTTCCTGATCCCAAGCCTTCAGCTCCTAACCCCCGGGCCGGGCCCTAACAATTAAGTTGGGTATGTAGCTTAGGCCTTTGGCCGTAGGGGGACTGTCACAGAACAGCCGTCTCTAAACGTCCCAGGGGCAACTCCCATGGAAATGGTAGAGTTGGTACTTAGTGTTCGCCATGATTCTGGCCCTGCACTCCCCTCAGCATGGCAGCGTGGGGATACTGTTTTCCCCACTAGCGACCCCTAGAGGACGCAGTTCGAAGTTCCCTTGAAAGGGAAAAGTCTCAGGTTACGAATGTAACCATGGTTCCCCTGAGTAGGGAACGAGACACTGCGTCCTCTAGCTCCCTGCCATCCTTCGGACGTCAAGCTCAGACGAAGTAGTTAATGGACGTGTTCTCCCGGTGCCTGTTTTATAGTCGCGCCGGTAGTGACGTCAGAGGCTGTCGCCGCCACAAGTTGGTGTTTTTTCAAACTGTTTGCTTCAGACACAGCTCATGACGACGGTATTCCCCATAGCGACCCCTAGAGGATGCATGTGTCTCATTCCCTACTCAGGGAACCATGGTTCAAATTCGTAACCTGAGACGTTTCATTCCTTTAAGTGTCCAACTTTTGGAGCTATAGGCATTATAAAAGAAAAATTAAGAGTCACTAAAAAAAAAAAAAAAACATTGATTTTTGACCCAAAGGACAGCATCACATTAATTCACAACTCATGGAGATTTATATTCCGTTATTATTTGCATGTCTATGACGGCCCACTGCATATTCATAGCCAAAAGAAATCTGAATATCAAACCATAAACTATCTTTACTGAGGTATAGTTTACATAATGTTTGTGTAGTGCGAGTCAACCATTTCTTTTTGTTTCTTTTTTTTATTTTGTTATTAAAGTGACCATTTACAAGTTTACCTGGTTTCTTCGTACGCACTCCTTCTTGATCTCCCAAACGATACTAAACAGTATCAGTAGTGTGATTAGTATCGTATTTAGGGATTGTTTTTAATTATTTATTATTATTATTTAGTTATTTATTTAATTTATTTATTTTTAGACTTTCAGACTGCAGTATCAACTGAAGAAAGTTATAAAGCTCTGGGGTTCAGCTCTGAGATCAAACCCTTCACACCTGATAGAGCGGATCTCCACAGGAAATGATCCTGGACAATCAGGAGTGAAGGAGCTCAATGATTTACTACAGGATCCAAACTATCAACTGCAGAAACTGAGGGAGACGTGATGAAATGGAAAAAAGAAAAAAAAAAAAAAATTTTTATATATATATATATATCATATATATATATATATTATATATATATATATATATATATATATATATATATATGCAGGTAAATTATTTAAAGATTATTTTCACTTATGCAATAAAAACACTATGGGGAAGTCGTGGCTTAGTCTTAGTGGTTATAGTGGTAATGAGCAGGATTTACTGTTGCATCAGCACAGACAAACGTAGAGAAAGTAGAGAAAATCTAAACCCAGATCATGTTTCCTATCAGTTGGTCAACAATTAAAACGCTTAGTGAATTCTGCTTCATAGTGATAGAAAGACGTCACATCAACAAGAGACATCGATATGAATTGCTTAGCTGTCATAAACTAGTTATACCTTAGCTAACTTTCCTCATCTCCTACTTAAAAGCCAAAAGGCTATATTTAAGAATCATGATCAAGTTAGCTTGACGTTTCTGTCTTCTTGAGTTTTCTGTATGGGACTGAGTTTCTCTTAGAATAATTGGACTTTTTGACTTTGCTCAAAAAACTAGAACTAGAGATTTTCATTTAAAAACAATGTTTGAGAACTTAGAGTGTTTTGTATGGTGTGGATATATTGAATTGAATCTTTCTGCTTAATCTTCCCTTCCCTTCTGCAGGTTTTTGGGTCCCTGCTGCAGATGAAGCCTGTCAGTTTGTGACTGGAATTGTGGGGGTAAAAACCCGTTACGTACTCCTGAGAAAACTGAATCTGAGTCGACATGAACTCGGAGACACACGTACTTGAGTGAATCAAGATTTCTGCTCTACTGCAGGATAAACACTGTAAACTCATCACACTGATGTGAGTAACTTGAGTCCCTTTGACTGGTAATGTTACAGTAGTTGATAATTCTCATTTGAGGCAGAGCAGTTTTTTCTTTCAGTATCACACAGAATATTAAATAAAACAAGCAACTAAAACCAGCACATACAAATAAGCAGATAGGAATAGGCAACATTTTATTAAGGTATTTTACCACGTATTTGCTGTTAACATAGCTTCCAACCTTCTCAGGATAGATTCATACAACTTTTTGAATAGTCATCCAGTTAAACTTTTTCTGTGTTTACAAACATCTGCCAGTTGCTTTAGCGATGAGGAATCAGTTTCTCACATTCTTTACAAAACTGTCCACAGTGTTTTTGATAATATTCAGGTCAGAGGCCATCAGTTATAACCGTTGTGGACGCACAAAACCTGCCATGAATGAGGCATACGCCACGTCTTACACAAAAGGGTGTGATTTATAAAAAAAACCATAACTGACAGGAAAATTTGCACACCTTCATGCAAATTGTGACCCATGCGTACCCAACTCTTTTAGCCCTGGAGTGAAAAAATTAAAAAAAATCTTTTAAACTGTTTTCATGTGTGATATAATACACACTTTACATTAAATATTCCTCACTCTCATTAATGGAGATAAGGCAACTAAAATTAGTTTATGAATCTATATTACTTTTCCTCATTACGGCAGAAGTTAAACCAAAATGAATATGAATTTATCGGATGTGCTTGATCATTTTCCTGTGGCATGCTATGTTTGTAAATGACTAGTGAGGAGTTTTCACATTTAAACTGAACTGCACATCTCATGTTACGAAAAAAAAAAATAGTTTTGTATCTAGAACAATGAAACAATGATGTGCAACTTACTTTCGATATTATGGCGACATTGCTGTAACTTGGTGGTCGACGGTCCATTCTCTGGTTTGAATAGGTTCATACAACAGCAGCTGTACGGAGGTGTTGAGGTCGTGTGAAGAGCATCTCTACAACATTATGAAAATACCACTGTATTTCTACAAACTTGTAGAAAACTGTAGAAAGATTTGCACGTTTCCATTTTAAAATACTTTGGTCCGGGTGACAACACAGAGTCAGATAATTGTATTTACACTGCAATACATATAGGCCTTATCTGTTTCCATTAAAATAGCTAAAAGAGTTTCAAAAACTGCATACATTTAATTTGTTTTTAATCGTTTTTAAACAATTGAAATACTGTTTGGCCAGTGTTAAAGAATGAGATCAACTCTATTCTAAAATATTTATCTTGATAACTATTTTCAAAACAGTTTTGTTTTTTTTATGGATCCATTTGATATATTTATTTTAAAACATAACCAAGGATACTGGAAATGATTTTAGCAATAAAAAATACTGTATGGGCACAAATGGCATTTATAGGTCCATATCTTCATATTTCATTAATGTCTTTTATCTTTGACGGTGTTAAAACGTCTCAGTATTACGAATGTAACCCTGGTTCCCTGGGTAGGGAACGGACACTGCGTCCTCTAGGGGTCGGTATGGGGAACAGCCTCGTCGTGACCCGTGTCTGAAGCATACACTGAAAAAACACCAAAGAGGTTGGCCGCAAACAGCCCCTGAACGTCACTACCAGCGCGACTATGGATAAATAGGCACCGGGAGAACACGTCATTCACTTCTTCGTCTGAAGCTTGGGTCCGAAGCATGGCAGGGAGCTAGAGGATGCAGTGTCTCGTTCCCTACTCATGTGAACCCATGGGTTACATTCGAACCTGAGACGTTCCCTTTCAAGGGAACTTCGAACTGCGTCCTCTAGGGGTCGCTATGGGGAACAGTATCCCCACGCCGCCATGCTGAGGGGAGTGCAGGCCAGAATCATGGCAAACACTAAGTACCACCTCTACCATTTCCATGGGAAGTTGCCCCTTGGGACGTAAACGGCTGTCCATGACATTAGCCCGTTACAGCCAAAGGCCTAAGCTACATACCCAACTTACTTTTTAGGGCCTCCGCCCGGGGTAAGCTGGGGTTAGAGCTGAGGCTTGGAATCAAGAAAGATTTCCTTTAAAGGGATACGGCTAAGAACCTAGCATTTTATACTAAGTCTGCCTGTCACACGGGGCTATACCGCTTGCTCTTGCATCAAGCTTGCTGAAGGCGCTGTCCTCAACAGATTCCTAGTAGCACAACAAACCCTGTTTAGAGTAGGTATCTGAGGATAACATAGGTGGAGTTGCGGCCAAGATGAGATGGGCTTTCACCACTCAAGAAGGGCACGAAGCAACTGTGCACAAAGCCTCACCATATAGGATTTTAGTGAAAGAATTTGTGCATAGTACTAGCGTGGTAAACTTAACCACAGTGTGGATTTCAGAAAGGTGCACAAAGACTTCACGTGCACACTTACCATAACATGTATTTTGAAATACTGTTTCATACGGAGGGACCTGCCCATGGCGGAGGCGGCCTGTTTGGTAGCACGGAGAACGAGGGATCTGTGGTGCGGTGCAGCTCAGCTACCTGATCAGGAGGGGAAAGGCCCTCGCCCTTTATCCAGTCCTTTTAGCGATCAACCTGATATGCTTGAAGCCCCGCCATCATGTTATGAAGCCACAGCCTGACCGCTGCTGTGCGTATACCTTGCCATTTAAGCGAGATGTATTTCCTGAAGGGGCCTTAGATGGCAAGGAGGAAGATTAAACCTGTTAGCCTGCACACCCGATGCCCGCGTCCACAACTCCCCGTGTTCGTGAGTGTCAATGTTTACGAATAGATTAAATGAAACGGGACAAATTTAAATCTTGACAAACTATATATCACTATGAAGAGGACCGATCACTGTTTTTCCGACAGACAGATCGCTGTTTTTCAATGGAAAGCTTATTAAATGTATTTGGTACATTTGTATAAGCAAGTACACCATCAAAAACATGAAGACTGAAAACGCAGTACATACCAGGTTCGTCGTAATAACACAGTAATAAACACATCCACAGCTGTAAATCCCGGTTTAGTTAGAAAGGTAAGGGTCCACTGAAACGAAATCTCATGGAGGCACATTTAGTGTCCAAAGAAGCAATAACGTTGAAATATGGATGATTAATTCCTTTACGTTTCAATTCTTCAGGGACAGTATTGTTTTGGTGTCTGTTATTGAATACTCACCGCTCAGAAACTGCATCTTGGTAGTAAAAAATGGCATGGTTTTTGCAGCATACAGTGTCACAAACAGAATGAGGCCGATCCACAAAAAAAAGTGAAAGAAAAGCAGAAGAGTATTTATTTGAATTCTTGGCACTCTCTCGTGACGTCTCGTGACGCGCGCTGTGACGCACCTGTCATCTGATGGAGGCGGACTTAGCGATTTCTCTTTTTCTTTATTTGTTTTATTTTCAACAGTTTTTATAGATTGTGTTGATGTGTGTTTTATTAATTGAATGTGGCCTGTATCTGCATGATTACCATCTGTTTTGAGTGCAAATCAGCTCGCTTCTTAATGTGTAATCACGGCTATCAATGTGAACGCTATCTATATGAATAGAAGAGTGGTTTATTGACTTTATGGGCGCATTTATATTATTAGCCCATCTCTATAACTGGCCATCAGCACATCAGCACGTATTTTCTTGTAATTCATTGTAAATGCTGCATTTCTAGCAATCTCAGGATGTTCTGTAATTGGCATACAAAGTTAAATCATTTCTTTTTCTTATTTTTCTACTCAAATTTATTCTTATTGTATTTTTCTAGTGCTGCAAATAAGGAATCACTAATATGATGTCTAAGTTTCTGTCTAGTGTTTTATAATTGAAAAAAAACATATGCAGTGGTATGTTTAAATGATCTAAAATAGTTTTTTGTAGAACCCTTCAGTACAGTTGGTAAATATTTTTTTATATTTGGGGGGTTGGGGTGGGGGGGGGACTAGACATAGTCCTCCAAAAAAAATGGTTGCAGGAATCTTTAATTTTTCATGGTATCGTCTTCAAGTTTTGAAATTAACTCATATGAGACATGTGGACTTTCAACCCGTTACTTTTTCTAGATTGCTCCAGGACTGATTTCATGTATTTTTATATCAAATAAAAAAAAAATCAGTGTGGTAAAAAAAAAATCTTCAGGCACTTCAGTGTCCTATTAACTTTGTAAGTATTTTCGGAGCATTATCAACTTTAGTTGATAAAAAGTACAGCCCAAGGGTCTTCTTTCCAAAGACACAAATTACTGTGTGTAAACACACTGAAAGTTAGGAACTGTTACAATTTAAGTTAGGTAGGCACTTTCAGCGTGAGTCCATAATGGGGGTGGCTGGCTAACAGGTTAAGAGAGGATCGTCTCCCTCCACAGAGAGAAAGCTCTTTCTGCCGGGGGCATCCTCTCATAGCCGCCGCTTTCCCGCGCAGTGCCTTGATGTCGGCATAACTCTTATGCTGAAACGATGGATGGAGAAGAAAACGGCGTCCTATCCATTCCATTTCGATGTCTGCATGGAGATCAGGCAGAAAGGGACAGGCTCACTCTGAGCGGGAGGGCTGTGGTCAGGAAAGATGACACTACCGCTGAGGCGGCCTCACAGCGTCACCTTGTTAGCGCATTCCATGGCAAGTCCAACTTTTGCCGTGGCGCCATCCATAACTTCCAAACAGCTCTTACATACACAGGGCAGGAGGAGTTGAAAGGTCAGCCTCAGCTTTCTTCCGCCATCCTCAAAACATCTCCTGCTTTTCCCTGGGTAAAACCCAGGCCGAGCAATAACCTCATTATCAGAAAGGTTTGTTAAAAGATATAACAGCATACCTCCCGAGGTCTCTTCTCTAGTGCCACCGCCGACCGATGCGCGAAAGGGAAAGTCCCTCTCGTAAACCACCTCCAGCCAGATCCACCCGAGTAAATCCCCAACAAGCTCATTCTCCTTCCGGTCCTCAGCAGCGGCTGGTCCTGAACCGTGGTAAGCAGATGGCTGCCCTTTTTTTTCCTCCGAAAAAAGAGACGAACGAATGAGCGGTAATGCACGAGGATTGCCTATCGATATACATCTACGTGCTGTAGCTTCTAAACCCAAACAAAGACGCAAAGATTGTGTTTCATCGGGTGTCAAAATAACGCCGACACGGATGCACCACACATTGTCTAAAACGCTTGCTAGTAGTCGAACATGCTAGGGACATGAGAAAAATTTCTCTTACCAGTTCTTTCTGAGATGCACGCTTCAAAACAGAAACAGTCGTGAAGACGATAGAAAGAGGAATGACGTGTTCGCCGGCGCCTATTATCAATACGTCTCGTCATAGGAAGTCAGGGTGCTGTTTATCGGCAACTCGTTTTTCAATGTCTGCTTCAGGGGGGGGGGGGGGGGACCACGGTGTCATGACCGCGGTGTTCCCATAGCGACCCCAGAGGACGCAGTTTCAAAGTTCCCTGAAGACGAACATGGTGACGTGAATGGGAAATGGATAAGCAATTAGGTTAGGCCTAGTAAAACTCGCATGTAAGCTTGCCACATATGGTGATTTTGGGGAGGAGACTGAGAACTCGGGTGCCTGCTGAGGATCAATAGCGCAGGTGGAGATGCACATAACCGCACTAATCGTCCCTGGACTGCAGGATTATAAGAGCTTTCTGTGGTGGTTCGGGCCAAATAAACTTTGTGCATATGCAAAAATCTAGCTTTGGTGACTTACGTGAATTACCTTTAGTAAAATACCCTATGGAGAGGTTTTTATAAATGAGACCCCAGGGGTGAGTTGTCGGGTCCAGGGCAAATGATATGAAATTTGTATGGTTGCTTCACAAATGTCCAGGATTTATGATCATGACTCATCTTTGTCTGTGATTAAAGCTTTAGAAGTTGCAGCTCTCTTTTCATGGATTTATAAAGTTCTATGTGGTTGTTTTTTTGTGGAAACCGTAAGTCAGTCATATTTATTTATAGAGCAACATTTAAAAACAACAGACTGTTGGCCAAAGTGCTGTTAAAAATTTAAGCATATATACAACATACAAAAGTCAACATAGAACACAGTGACATATACTGCCACTAATACATATATGCCACAAGCAGGATCTTTTGAGGTGAATATTGGAGGTTTGCTGTCACTGTAACTGTAAAATTTACTGCAGCAGTTTTGTATTGTTTGATAGCTCTGTATGTTGTTGGTTACTGCTTCGTTTCCTATCATTCACTTTCACTTTATTTTTCTTCTCACTGATAAAGTCTTGCCATGCTTTATGTACACAGTCATAATTCAAGTAAAGATGATTGGGCTGTTGCACCCCCTCCCCATTATTTCCCATTTTTAATTTGATACATTACACATTTCTCACAGAGAGCTTTTCATAAAACTGCTGAAAACAACTTACACTACACTGATATACAACCTAGAGGCAATGCAAATATAATTGCAAAGT